>NC_056741.1:1863629775-1863651563 GCF_019279795.1 Protopterus annectens
ATATGACAGCACTAAATAATACAGGGGTTTCCCTGCTGTTTCCCTTCACATTTGTTATGACTGCTTTATTGTGACCATATTCATTTGTCATGGTTTTTTATATACATACATATATATATACATATATATATATATATATATATATATATGTCTGTACATACACGTGCATGTACACCTACATACTTATTTACATTTCCCATACTGTTGAATGACCGCCACTTACCGCTGTGCATACCCGCTTACGTCAGCTTGTAAGTGACTTAATCACTCTATATCTGACGGACATTATTCTGGGCATCATATAAAATTAGCAGCCCTTGCATGGCTTGGACCCAGGAACAGACACACCTTAGTCACTGGTTTGACCACTATACCATCCGTGGTGCATTCTGTATGGATGGTAGTTAGGATATATGACTTTACTACTGGCATTCCACACTACTGGCAACAAATGTGACAGTCGGTCAGTGTACATATGTATAATTCATGTTAATGTTCATATGTTTCTGAGAGACATATGTATACATTTGCAAGTATACATATTTATAAATAGGACACATACTTGACAACTACTTACATGCATGTATGTGTGATGTGTAGCTGTAGCTATGCATATATAAGTATGTACATTTATAGATGTATGACTACATATCTGGGGTTGTACATGGCCATGTATATGAACACCTGCATATGGGATGGACGTGTACCGTTTGTATACAGGGGTTGTGTGCATCATTACAACGTGGAACCTGGACAGGGTATACAATTTGTGGACGTGTACTATTTGGACGATGGGTATGGGAAAGCTTCTAGGGAACATGTGAAAGGTATATATTCCCGATAATGCACATGGGGAGACATGCATCACAGTCAGGTGTTTAATCCCGGGTTGTAGGTTATGCATGACTGACTGGAGGCTGAGCAGGGTTGTGAACAACTACTGCTAATCCGTCTTGTATCCAGATGTCTACAGGGCTGGACATTGTATTGTGCCACCAAGTCTAATCTTTAGAACAGACACTTATCCCATGAGGGATGTTCAAAAATTGCAGACACCAATGACTCCCATTATTTTGGCTTTATGAAAATGAGGGAGGGTTATACATGCATGGGACACCTAGTTTGCAAGCCTGAGACTGCCTAGGGTGAGACTGCCTACTAGAGATGTGGGTAGGGTCACTATGTGCAGATATGGCTGGCCCAAGCTAGCAGCACGAGTATGGGTGGTTTTGGTGGATGTCAGCAAGGGGGGGGGTGCTGTGGAAGGGATGATAGGTATTCAATTATGTATCCAGGTGTGTAGGGGTTGGATGGCTCAGTACGGGCCAGACCATTACGTGGGTGTGAGCCGGTATCACACATTTTAATGTTCATATGTTTGTGGGATTGTGTTTTGCAGTTTGGCCTGTCAGGGTGTATTGGGGATGTGAATGTATGTTCTTTAGTTTCCTTTTTGATTCACCCACTGCTCCCCCGTATACCTCCAGTTCACCTATTGTACATCCGACCCAGTCTCCCCTTGGTGAATTATTACATTACCCATCATCCCCCCAAAATCCACATACACACCATCCATCCCTTCTCTGGTTGCTGGCCCATGGCACAGACAGCAATGCACACTGCGTACTCTACATATTTCTGGTTCCAATATGGTTGTGAGGACAATCCTAGCATATTTGGTCTTCTACATGCTGTACTTCACGCACATAGGTACATGCAAATACTTATCTTTCATGACATGGTAGATTGACCCGGGTAATACCAATTCATTTTTGGGCCATCCAGACAAGGACAACTCGGACCACAAATGGGCAGATATTAGGCGAATGCTCTAACCATTGGGCTAGGCTTAGCAAAGGGCAGTGGCATGTAAACATGGTATAAAAATAAACACTACAATGAAATACGGACATGGGGTTTTAAATGTAATAGTTCTAGGGACGGGGGGCTCAACAATCAGCTACGTGCTTGTGTGTTTACTCCTGTGATTTTATTATGTTGTTCACGGAACTCTCTTACATGCTTTGCATACATTTCAGTATCCACAGACACTGACAGAATTGATTGGTATTAGAGGCAGGCTGTACTAGTCAGCATTTTAGGCTGCTCGACTGTAGCAGACATGTTCACAACTCCGTGCAGTGCTTAAACATGCCACCTGCATTCGCGCACGTTTCCTGTGCATGTGGACAGTGCGGCAGTGCCCCTTCATTAATATGCATATGGTGCTGCTGCACCATCTCTACGCCAAATGCTCGATGCAAGGCTAACGCTGGCCTTCCACCGAGCTTCATGAATTCCGGGGTTTATCTGCCACTGGCCAGATGTATTTTCTTTGAATGTGGGTTTCAATGCTGTTTCAATGAATGTGAGTTTCAAGGACAGAGAAGTTTTAATGCTAAGTCTATTTTCATTGTGAGACTGCATTTCTTTGTTTAGCAGATGTCTATTAGTGTTTGTGCTGTAAAATGTAAAATAAAACTTTTAAATGAAATCCAAATCATCATAGAAGTAAAGCAGTATGCACATTACAGTATTTATGGTAAATGGGGTGAAATAGCCAAAAAATGGGACATTGGAATGGCTGCAGGGGGGAGGCCCTATTCGACCATGATTTTATGAGGGGGAACGGCATCAAACTCAAAGACAGCCCCGGCTGAACTATACCTTTCAACTGTCCAGATTTTCACAGAACGAATAGATTTTTGCTTCTTATTTTTGGTTTGTTACTCATAAAATTTGTGGTTTTCTGGCAAATCATTTAGGAATGAAGTCACAAAATAATGACAGACATTGAGTTTCAGACTTCATACCTTTCAGAAAAATGCATGCTAAAGCAAGACCTGTTATTCTATCGACTGTCCAAGTTTATACAACAGCAATTTTAATACTGTCTGTACGTTCCCCCAATATAGTTGGCCTTGTCCAGATTTTCTGCATTAAGAGGTTGAGAGGTATGTGTAAGTAAATCACTTAATATAATTAGGTATATCTAAACCTCTCAACTGTCCCTGACTTTGGATCAAAATGTTGCTCTCCCCCTAATAATCTCTCCGCAAAATGGCAATTTTGGAAGAAAATCTGGAGGGTTTACAATTAAGAAATAATTGTAATGATCACAGTTATAGATTACTTTTATTTCAGAAATGCATGTGGATTCTCTTATTTTGTCAGCTGCTCAACTTAACAGTACTAATATTAAAAAGTATTCATTCTTTGATAGGTTCCCAGCTGTATTGTGTGGCTGTTTTATATTTTTGCATCACATTTTTGGTCTGTTTTTCATAAAATTGTGGTTTTCTAGCAAAGTAGTGGCAAATCATTAAAGACTGAAGTTAGAAAATAATGACAGACATTTGTGTTTCAGATTTCATACCCTTCAGAAATTCATACTAATGCAAGACCTACTATTCTATTATCTTTCTAAGTTTACAAGAGCAATATTTTAAAGATTGTCCTTATTTTGGGCCTTTGTCCTACTTCTCTTTATGGCTTTGTTCAGATTTCTTGCTCTGAGGTTGAGAGGCATGACAAATGTGTCAGGGTCATCACCGACAGCCAGAGACATTTCAAATTGTGACATGTTTGTTGCAACCCACTCCCCCATGTAGTGACTCTGGATGTGTCCAAGCAAGGCAAGGAGCAGTTATGCAGTGTAAGTGTGCAGAGTATCCCCCCATCCAAGGTGGATACAAGTACTATAGAGGCTTTTCATCTGTCCTTGATTTTGCAGAATATTCTGGTTTTCTGTCATATTTTTATACTGTTGATTTATGCTTCTTATTCAGAAAATGCATGACATTGCAGTGCCTGTTGCTCTGTGTTTAAGTAGCAAGGCTTTAATGACCATCAGGTAAGCTTGTCTGAGATTGTAAGATGCAAGTAAGCTTTAATAAGCATACTGTTAAAGAATTACCAACACCGAAAGCCTTTTTGTTGTTGCCATGCAGACAATATTTACATAACTAGATAATGTATAAGACTTAGGTATTGAAATGCATATGACAATATTTGTATTTGTAATAAAGGACAGGATTACAGTATTTTCAGAAGCTCACTACATTTGTTGGAGACTTGCAGTCATCTGTGCAGGCTTTATCAGTAAACTAAACAGAATACCAATCTATTGTGTGTGGTCCATAACCTGTGCAATAATCCTTTAAGCAATTTATCTTGACCTTGTTTCTTGTTTGTTGTTCATTTTTTACTTTGATGATGTTTACCCCACGAAACAAGTATATAGTTGTTGTCAGGCAGTAGGTCTTTTTTGGATAAGAAACATTTTTACAAGTGGGGGTATCACAGAGATTGCTACTTTCAGCATGTTGCTTGGTACTTTTATAAAGCTGAATATAAATTATAATTAGAACTGCAGTGCAAGGAGAAGTGGTTTGAGATGAGTGCTGCTTGCTTTTTTAATACTTGATTTTGACTGGCATTCCAGTAATATATTTAAAAAGTAATTTATTTTTTCATGCCTCACAACCTTTCTGTTTCCATCTGGATATTAAGTAAGCTGTCATGTAGCCAATGCATTGAAATATTTTTTTTTTCTTCTATACTTCATTTTGTCTTGATTGGACTTTCATAATGATGGTTTGGCACCCAGGGCAGCGTCTTTAATTAAAGCCCCAGTTTTTGTGGTTTTGAGCATAGCTCTGCCCCTTTCTAGTTGGCCACACCCTGTCCTATTGGCCCCACCCATTCATCTGTCTCCAGCAGCCTCCCTTTGCTTTGAAGTCACCAGCCGCCAATGCTTGTTTGTAACAAGTTGTTCTTGCTTAGGTCTAGACTATGCATCGTTATTGAATGATCTCTTAACAGCAGCATATACTGATCCAGAATCTTCTTCTCACACGTAATTTATCTGCATATCCTTACTTCATGAAATAATCAGGTAACAGTATAATAATCAGGATTTTGTCAGTCCATCCTAGTCACATTTTATTAAAACTTTTATATATTTATTTTTCTATGGTAAGTCGTCAATGCAGGAAACGTGTTTGTTGTTAAGGCCATGACAGTGTACCACAGATATAAATCATTTTCTTTGCAAGCCAAATGTCACAAATTCAAAAAAAGCAAACATATATCTTCTTTTTAGTTCTTAGAATCATATTAGGGCACTGCCCTTAGCACTGTAAGATGCGTTTAATGTTAGTCATGTCTCTCTGAAACCAGGAGGTGGCACTGCTTTGTTCAAATGTTGGTTCCTCCCATCTTTATGCAATGAATATAAGCTGCATTGCAACCTTATTTTACTTTCATTTTGTTATAGTGAACTGTTTTGCTTTAGTATACCTTTTTGAATATCTGATTATATTACTGATGCCATTTGAAACTGCTAAATAAAGAAATTTTGTCAATGCGATTTCTTAACTCATTCATTTCAGAATGAGTTTCATTAGATTGACTGTATGAATAAGGAATTACCGGCACCCAGACACTGACCATTTAAATACTGGCAAACAGTTGTACAACTTTTTTTACTGGTCAGATCAGTTAGAGCTGTGCATTTTTTATAGCACTGCATGTTCCCTTAATTGCTTTTCTTTTGAGTTTAGGATTTTGCAATGCAGAAGGAAAACTTCACAGCCAGTTCTCTTTGATATTACAGTCTTGGTTGTGCTGGACTTTTTTTCAAGACCCTTACTCCTTGGAGATCATATTAGTTCTCCTATGGCCATATTTTTTACTTTTTTTCTGTAATGTCCTCACTTTATCTTGTCTGAGGTTTCTTTTTTAGGTTCAAAGAGACAGGCTGTTACTACTGTGTAGATGTTGTGGTTCCTTTTTTCTTCTGTCACAGCCTGTTGTATGAACTTTGCATGTATTTTTTTTTGCCAGAACAACTTTTCCTTAAAGAAAGTGAGCTCCCAATATTGTAAGAAATTTTGACTCATTACCATTGGAAGACAAGGCAAAGAAACATAATTTATTTGGATCATAAAGCATATCTAAAGACTGTTATACAGGCAGTTATATTAATGAGACTTTCAAAAGTAGTACAAGACAATGAGATTACTAAAGGAAAGTAAATTTTATTCTCTAATCTAAGACAGAACCTTCTGATAGTGATTTATTTGTATAATAAACTTCCCAAATGGGACTATCATATCTTGAACAAGAGGAAAATGAGGACAAGGGAGGTAAGAACTACCTGGTAACATAGTGAAACAAGAAAAACCATATAAAACTATATTCTGCATAGTGAAAGTGGTTTATTTACATGACCTGATAACAAGTGGGCATATGATATTTTTCAGACCATCAGAAGAATACATATATGTATGAATATATGTACATGGTGTAATGAAATTGAATAAAAGACCCCAAAATTGACATTTATAAAGTTGACAACAAACCATCAATTTTTCAAACATCAAAAAGCAACCATGTATGTGCCAATCCACAATCCTGGTGCATGCAAAAAGTCTAGCACAACTATATACAGAAACAAATAAAAAAACAAACCATATACCCCTGCTACTTAAATATATCAACTCCAAGATGGCACTACACTATACTAAGACATGTTATGTTGTAGTATAGTAAGTAAGAAGGGAACATGTCTGAAGTTACCTATGAAACTCCGGTAAGTATCACAGAGATATATAGTAATGTGCAATGTATCTGTCTGCCTGGGATGACATGATCGACAGACCACAATCCTTTGCTATAGATGGCCTGCACGCATACCTCTCAACCTGGAAACATCAAAAATCTGGACAAGGGCCATGAAAAATAGGTACAAATCTGTATGCTGATTAACATCTAATTTGCATACATAATTATGTAACCCTACCCACTCCAATGGAATTGTGGAATACCAACTTTTGAACACAAACTGAAGAACAGACAACCAAAATATGGCACCAGAGTCCTCCTGCAGCCGTTCCCATGTCCCATTACTTGGCTATTTTGTCCCATTTACCATAAACACTAATGTGTGCATACTGCTTTACTTCTACAATGAAGATGTGGATTTTAGTTTTACATTTTGAGGCACATCATCAATGTACAAACACTAACAGACATCTGGTAAACAAAGCAATACTGTCTCACAATGAAAATAGACCTGGCATTAAAACTTCTCTGCCCTTGAAACTCACATTCATTGAAACAGCATTGAAACCTGCACCACATCCAAAGAAAATACATCTGGCCAGTAATGGATAATGATTACTTTTGGGCTGTTTTCTAATCATTGGCCCCTTGCACACAAAACAAGAAACATACACGTGTTCTTTTCTTTGATACACATTCCTGACTTTATTAAGTTATATTCCTTGTATAATACAGCACACTTGTTAGGCAGAGCACATTTTAAATTTATTGTTTGAATTAACATTTTTCCAGTAGGCTGTACTGTAGGCAATGAAAGAAAATGCATGAACCAATAATTACAAAACAGCCCAATTCAGAACATTCCCATCATAAAAGTCTACTTCCACACCGAAACTATAAACAGAATGACAGTAGTGTAAGGCATAGGCATCTTGCACAGCTTCTCTCACTTTCAATTTCAGGGCTTTTTTTTTGGGGGGGGGGGCAAAAGGTCAAAAACCAGGGACACATTTTAAACATTGCTTGTATAATTCTGGAAAGTTGCTAGAATAAAATGTTGTTACCCCCATGCATGTTACTGGCAAGTCTTGAACCCAGAACACTATACACACATTACAGTTAGTGCAACATATCACTATGTTAAACCAGCAGTTTAAACAATAGGAAGATTGAAACTTAATGGCTATCATTTAATGAATTCAGTTCTCACTTCTCATCATAGCTTTCAAGTCTCAACCTCTTAGCACAAAAATCCTGGACAAACAACAAAGCCAATAATGGGGGAATAGTAAATACAACTGACTAAGTTCTCACTCACCATAAAACCTGGACAAACAACAATGCCAATAATGGGGGAATACAAATTTTGTTGTCACCATAGCTCTCAACTCTTAGCACAAAATCTGGGTAAAGCTGAGAAATGGTGTTGGGTATGGACTTTAGGCTCTTTTTACCCTGTACCAAAGGTACAGGGTTTGAGCCTAAATACCTCTAGCCACCAGGTGTGGGGGCATTTACACACACACACACACTGTAAAGTGTAAATTCCCATTGTTTCATTCCAAAAAAAGGGAAGAACTTGTCTTTGAAATGCTCTGCTGAGGTATTTTGATCGCATTGTAAGGCTCTAAGGAAACAGTCATGACTAGTTTGAATTAGCTGTGTGCCTCCAGACTACCATATTTGCATATCTGGTAGACTGATCTATCTATGTACCTGTGGCTGCATAATGCATTAGTGCTACAGCAATGTCTGAATCAGAAGCACCTATCACGTTGTGCAGAACTGCTAGAAGCAGGTTCACACAGTGTAATATGTGTTTCTGATAACATCCTATAATGTATGAGAACTGATACGCTTATGCAAACTCCAATAACACATCTTTAATGACTATAAATGTTTCATTCCAATAAATGTACAAGGAACTTCATCAGATAAACACAACTTTAAAACATCCAATTAAATACAAACTTGATAAGATCACATAGCAAGTTCAATCAAATAAAACACATTAAATCAATAATGCAGATTCCTTTTTTTAAGGAAAACATTTATCTCTGGAGTTCTAAATGAATTAAAATGAAACTGCCAAATTATCTGCTTCTGAATCTTCATCTCTAAAATCATTAATTACCTGTTTGCATACAAAAGAAGTAAATATTTTAAAAGCCTCCACATTGTGTACTATGCTTGTATAAAGAATTAATTTCACCTTTGTACTTAAGACTTATGTGCTTACCTACTCCTTCTTGAGTTTCCTGCTTTCCCTATACAAAAACAGTCACATGCTAAGCAATGAGCATGATAACTCAATTGACTGATACCAAAGGTGTGCCTGCTATTGAAACCAGATATAACATTTTTTTAAATATTTTTGCCACATAAGGACTATTCACCATCATTCTACATTGCCTGCAACCAAAACAAGAAAACATTCCACTTGTTTTCTTTCTACTCCTAACCATGTTGTAGGTAGTATTTCTTCTTTCTAGCATTTTCTCACACACACACACACACACACACACACACACACACACACACACACACACACACACACACACACACACACACACACACACACACCCTTTGTTCAAACGAATGGCAGCTCCTAATACAGCAGATTAAAATGAATGGCAGCAATCCTTGCATTCAAAATGAACAGCAGAAAATGAATGGCAGCTTGTTCCTGTTCCTCCTTACCTAATACCAGTCCTGAATGGCAGAGCTTTCTTGGGCAGGCAGCAGCTTAAACCATACAGCAGCATATCTTTCTCAGATAGTCCCAGCACAAACGGCAGCTTTCTTTCTCAGGCAATACAAGTCCCAGATTAAAAACGAATGGCAGGCAGCTAAGCATTTCTGTCTGAACTGGAGGCAAGCTTTTCAAATGCAGCAGCTGCTTGCTACCAGCCGGAAATGATGACGTGAGCTCAAGGAGCTCAGTTCTGACTGGCTGGTAGTGCTGATGGAGCTGATGTCATCATGCACATGATGACTTCATCTCCAACAGCGCAAAAATTTAAAAAAATAAAAAAAACAAAGGCAAAGAAATCAGAAATGAAGGGGTGCCACTTGGGAATCATGACACCCCTTCATTTGGACCTCAAAACTTGGTAAAAAATGAGTAATTCAGGATGGTTGGGAGGTCTACCTACACCTGTTGCCCTTCGGATTCCAGATACTGGCTACGGCTTTTGCCAGCCCTATAGTGCCTTTTTTAGGCAAGGTTCAAATGACAAATTCACCACCATAACAGGTACAAGCAAGCAAAATCCGAGGGTAATGCTACTCAATGCTAGAAGTCTAAACCTCAAAATGCACTTACTCGAGGCACTCCTTAAAATGGAGAACATCGACATCTGTGCAGTGACAGACCTGGTTTAAGGCTCCAGACAGCACCCCTGCATTACCACGCTATAATTCATACCACACCTTTCGGCCACCTAACCTGGACTGAAACACTAAAGGTGGAGGAGTGTCCATATTCATTAAGGATATCTGCACCTCCAGGCTAGTTACTCAGCATAATGCATCTGAGATTATCCAAGTGCAACTATCTCTGGGGCAACACAGCACTCCAAATTGTATCTTGCTACAGATTCCCCCACCATGCCCCAGTCAGTATTCCCACTCCTCATTTCTTGACACACTGGAAAATATTAGGGTACAACCCAACACCTTAATAAGGGGTGATTTCAACTACCCCACCATTAACTGGGAAAACGAGTCATGTACCAACTCTTTTGCTCAACCTTTTCTGGAATTCATAAATTCCAGTGCCTTGGATCAACTTACCCACACCTCCACCAGGGGCAGCAATATCCTAGACCTGGTCATTATCAATATGGGCAACCAGTGTCCCACACCAGAGGTCAATTCCGCATTGGTCAGATCCAACCACAGGCTAATCACCCTAGATAGCCACACCCCGCCCCTACCCCCCATTAGGGAAATCACAGTAAAAAAATTTCTCCAAAGCCAAATTCATGCTTCTTAAGACAGAAGTAGCAAAGTTCACGACACCCATGCAGACGAACAACTAAGGTACAACTGCTGAATCCTACACAAATGCACTTTATAAGCACTTAGACAAGTGCATGGATCATGCTATCCCTAACAGAACCAAGATGCTATGCTCCAGAAAAAGGAAGCCAATCTGGTGGTCCCCTGCCATAAACAAACTCTACAACAGAAGAAAGAAACTGTTGCAAAAAAAAGAGTAAAATCCCATGATTGGAGGAACTCCCTGGTCAGCCTCAGTAAGAACCTGAAATCCCTCATAAAATCCTCCAAAGCTAGTTACAAAAACAAAAATCACCACTGATTCTAAAGACATAAACAAAGCATTCTATAGCTATGTCAAGAATATCATGGCAACACTCAGATCTGCTCTGAGTTACAGCACAATTGCACTAAATATACAGAACCAACTGATATTTCCAACATCCTGGCAGATAGGTTCAGTGTTAACTTTACCCCCCCTCTCACCCCCTAAAGGGCCCATCTCTATACTGGAAGAATGCAAAGTTCCTGTAATCATGGTTGCACAGGTAAAAACCACACTCTCCAAAGCCAAGAACACAGCATCCATGGAACCTGACAACATCCCAGGCTATGTTCTACACAAACTACAGAACAAACTGGCACCACACCTTAGTACCATGTTCAATCATAGCCCCACCTCAGGCTTTGTGCCCACTGAATGGCACACAGTGATGGTTATCCCATTCCACAAAGGGGGAGCCACCACAAACCCCAGAAACTACCACCCCATTAGCCTGAAGAGCCTGGTCTGCAAGACCATGGACTGTATCATCATGGAACTTACAAACAAAGACATTGGAAATCTCCAAACTCTGGACCCCACCCAGTTTGGGTTTGTAAAAGGCAGATCATGTCTCCTAAACCTGATAGACTTCTTTGAAGCAGTCACCAAAACCATAGATGAGGGTAAGGTGCTTCACACGGTCTATCTAGATCTCGCCGAGGCTTTCGACACCATCCCCCACTCTGGAATTATAGATAAACTCACTAAACTAGGTGTAAATCTCTATGTCACAAGATGGGTTGCCAACTAGCTCACTGACAGAACCCACACTGCAAAAGTAGCAGACTCCAAATCTGACTTCAGACCAGTGACAAGTGGAGTACCACAGGGTTCAGTCCTGGGTCTTCTGTTTGGTATCTACTTCTCTGAAGTACAGGCTAACACAGAAGGCCTTTGGCTAATGAAGTTCACAGATGACTGCAAACTAGGAGCCGTAATCGAAACTCCTAACAATGTGGACCTCCTACAAAACGGCCTCACTGAGACAGATGCCGGGTGTCAAAGCCATGGCCTCAAGCTCAATGCCAAAAAGTGCATTGTCATCCCTTTTGGTAAAAACTCTGTACCCATGAACTACCACACAGGTGGTAGTCTACTTAACACCAAAAGTGTGATAAGAGACCTTGGGACCCAGGTGGACAGTAGTCTCTCCTTTGATAATCACATCACCACAGTAGTCAGGAAATCCTTCTACATGGCACGCCTTATCACAAAAGGTTTCTCATCCAGGAAAAATGAGGTAATTGTTCCCCTATACTCACCACTTATTAGACCCATTATAGAGTACTATTCCCCTTTCGGTATGTACCTCACAAGACATCTACAACAACTGGAGAGGCCGTAGAAATACCTCACAAAGAGGATTAACGACCTCAAAAATATGCCCTTTGCAGACTGTCTCAAAAAACTCCAGCTTTACTCCATCGCATATCACCTACTCAGAGGTGATCTCTGCCTAACATACAAAGCTATCAAACCCAGAGCTGTTGGACGTGCTCCACTAAAAGAAATCCTAATCCCTCCGAGCTACACGCTCTACGGAACAAAACCTTGTCACCACAATTTGTTAGATATTATGAATATAAGGCTGAAATTAATTCTGTTGTAAATATGCTGAAAGATAAAGCATAGAATAAAAAGTTTGCTTGAGTTTAGCAATGCAAAATGTACATTCATACTGTATGTATAACAGACAGGCTTCTCTTCACAGCATCAAAAAGAAAAAGCCTAACAAAGCAATATTGGAAAGCAAGAATTACATGATTTTCTCATGTTTGCCGAACAAATATCTATTAACAGACATCCTTTTTTATAAACTCAGCAATACGTGATGTTTTTTCAATAGGAACAGAACAGATGTTTCCTTTCATTCTTCTGTTATTCTGATTGCGTGCATTTGTGCATTTTCACATCAGCAGAACTACTGACAGGACAATAGAAAAGTCTAAAAACAGACATTATGTGACTTCCCATAGAAGACCAAAAAAGTTACCAAGAGGGAATGACATCAGCCGCGGTGCTGCAGCGGTAGTATTGTTGCCTCACAGCAAGAGGTTCTCCTGTTCGATTCTCAGCTGGAGTGCCTTCTGTGTGGAGTCTGCATGTCCTCCCCATGGTTGGGTGGGCATTTGAAAGACATATGTAAATGGGCGTGCCTTCATTGAAGGTTGAACGTTGAGCTGGCACCTAGGCATTTGTCAAAATCTACTGCCAATCATTAGTGGACCAGAGTTCCGCTGTGGTGACCCTTAACCGGGAAAAGCCGAAAGACAACAACATGGTGTGACTAGCACTCTATATAACTATTATAGTAGTTCAGTTATGTGAGAGAATGACAGAGAGAGGTATTTTGTATTTGTCATCATTCATATCTGTAATGAAGGAAAACTTTGTAAATATATGCTACAAACTAACAGAGAGTACGTGTCGTTTGTTATAAAAAAACTTATTTGCAACTGTGCTAATAGCTGCAAAATATATTTCTTTATCAGTGTGCAATTTGAAAGGCTTAGTGCTTTAAACAGACTACAGATGGAGTCATTCAAAGCTTTGTGTCTCTGATTCAGCAGTAAACTGACTGTGTGTCTTAAGAAGACTTTGGATCCAGCACAGCATAGGAGTAGAGCATGCAAATTAAAATAAAATTTTCAATGGTGACCCCGACGTGATTCGAACAAGCAGCCTTCTGACAAAAAATTCTGGAGGGATAGATTCCTGCCCAGAGACTTCCCATACTCTGGAACAAACTGCCTATCTCTATCAAACAAAGCTCCTCATTAGCAGTCTTCAAGAAAAATCTTGATGATTGGATGGGAAATAGGAAATTTACCCCGGGGATCACTTCTGTGGTTCTGTTCGACAGACGCACAGGAAAAAATATTTTTTGGGTGGCAAAATCCAGGGTACCATTTTGGCTAGGCTTATATAAGCCCTAGGGCCTATAGCCTAGTACCTACCTATAAACCTTTGAACAGTGAAGTAGTGTTTCTAAGAGAAGTTTGAGGATTTTTTTTTATAATTTAAATAGGCAGACATGAAGCACGGAATGGTATATTTGCTGTATTTTTCTGTGTAGTGCGATTTTGGAGTTGATATATTTAAGTGCAGGGAGTATGGGGGGTGCAGCCCCCCACATGGGGTGTGCAGGGGGGGGGCTTGTCTCCCTGCTTATATTTGGAGAAGTGTAATAAGGTTTGTTTTATATTTGTTTCTGTATGTAGTTGTGCTGGCATATATTAAATGTTGGTTTCCTATGTTTTTTCAATGTTATGAGATTCAATGTTTTGAGTTTTCGTTGTTTTGAATTTTCAAGATTTTGGTCTCAATGTTTTTAATTTCACTGTTATGGGCTTTTGATGTTCTAAAGTGAATATATATATATATATATATATATATATATATATATATATATATATATATATATATATATGTGTGTGTGTGTGTGTGTGTGTGTGTGTGTGTGTGTAGTGATATAACCACAAAAATAGAAGAGATAACACTTAGGGCCGGATTCACGAAGGCTTGCACGGAGTCTAAGAGTAGAGTAAGACTCCAGCCAGCCAACATGTCTGCCAAGCGATCCAGGAACAGCCAGCAGGGGCATGCAAGAGAGTTCCTAAAACGACTCTTGCATGGACAGTGTTAGTTTATGCAAATTACATCATTTGCTGCTGAAAGCTATGCAAATGAGGTAAATTTGCAATCCAGGAAACACTAACCTGTCCAAGTAAGAGTAGTGTTATTTGCAGAAATGTACTCGGTTGGCAACTGAGTACCGTTCTGCAAATAGCAAAATGGAGCTATGACAGCTCCAAATAAAGGATGCATCCAGTTGAGGAAGCATGCCAATGGCCAAATATATGGCCATTGGCATTTTTATCTGTTGCAAAATAATAAAAAATATTTTTTTTTCCCTCGATCTCCGATGTTTAAGCATAGTGCAGCGCAGCGCAAACGTGTGGCACACTAAAAAACAGAAAAATAAAAAATAAAAGCCACAAACAGGGATTTTATTCAAAATATTCATCTGCCATGCAAGTGAATGGCAGGCTGAAGACAGCATGGCTACTGAGTATTGGTTACTAAGGGGGGAAGGTCAGAGTCAGAGATGTAACCAAGCATTAGTAGGCAATCCTATGCAAATGAATATAAGGATAGTGAATCCCAATTTTTCCTGCTATGTGAACCATGTCCCTAGAGTGTAAGAGTAGGATTAAGGGAGTAACAGAGTAGAAGATCGGTGACATGAGGGGGTATGTATCAAAAAGACTGTAAGGTTATTGGAGCAGAGTGGCATGTGTTTGCTGTGAGTTACTCAGGACTGGAAGAGGTGTGTCTACAGTTGTCTAAACTGAAACCCAGAAACCGAAGGTGTACGCGTGGCTATCACTAAAGTTTCTTGCAAAGCGGGTTACACTGTGTGCTTGTGTGTAAACCCATCTAAGCCTGTGTGCACCTGTGTAAGCCTGTGTACACGAATGTGCACCCGCCTAAGCCTATGTAAGACTGTGTGTGCATGTGTGCACCCGTCTAAGCCTGTGTAAGCTTGTGTGAGTGCGTGTTTGCGCTTCATTGTGCGGCACTGCCCCCTGTGGAAACAGAAAGGGAAAAGGAAGGAAAAGAAGTAGTAGGAAGTTAACCAAGGAGAACTAGCAGAGATGCCAGGTGAAATCAATCAGAATCAGCCAATTACACAGGCAGTACACTAGCCCTGCCCAGCACTTAAATCTCTGCAAACAACATTCCCCCATGTTTTTCTCAGAAACACTGCAACACTGCAGTCAACAAAGAGAAGTGAAAACTTAAAAAGCTTAAACTGAGAAAAAATATTAGGGGCTGCCATTGCTATTATAAGGCAACATGTGCAAGATGCTAAGGGTGGTGCCATTGCGAATGCTGCTGAGCAACCCACAGTGAGGAGACGGAGAAGAGTGTACAGACCCAAGGTAACCTACCAGGGGCTACATGAGCTGGAGATAGTGGAGCACTATAGAGTGGACAGAGAGCTCCTGCAGCAAATTGTTGAGCTGTGCAAGCCACACCTCACACACAGAACCAACAGAGGGGAACCCATCCCAGTGGAAACCAAGGTATGTGTTGGCCTAAGAATACTAGCAACAGGTACCTTCCAGAGACCAACTGGTGATATGATGGGGATTTCACAGGCATCAGCATCCAGGGTACTGCACCAGTTCCTGAATGCCATGTCAGCACATGTCTGTGATCATGTATATTTCCCCAATTCCCGTGAGGTATTGGCCAGCAATATGCGTCTCTTCCATCAAATAGCGGAATACCCTGAGGTAGTGGGTGCAATTGACTGCACGCACATACACATCAAAGCACCAGCTGGGGAGCAGGGTAGGGCCTACATCAACAGCAAGGGCTTCCACTCCATCAACTGCCAGGTCGTGTGTGATGCCCAGGGCATAATACTGAATGTGTGTGCTGGCTGCCCTGGAAGCTACCACAATTCCCATATCTGGCATCTGTCGCAGCTGTACCAGACATTTGCCAATGAGGACATCCCTGACGGTCACCTAGTGGGGATGTTGGATACACAATGGAGCAGTGGCTGATGGCACCCATCAGAAATGCACACACACCTGAACAAGAACTCCATAATGAGGCACATGAACAAACATGAAATGTAATTGAGCGTGTGTTTGGGATGCTCAAGTCACGGTTCTGGTGCCTGGACACATCTGGTGGAGCCTTGCAGTACTCACCAGCTACATGTACCCAAATTGTCATGGTATGTGCCATGCTACACAATATGATCCTGCAAAAACAGCTGCAGCATGAATAGCATGGGGCAGGGCCAAACAGCCCCCCACCATTGCCAAGGCCTGCACAGGCACAGCGTGACTTGGAGGAGGAACAACCTGAGCCTGCCCCAGTAGGCAGAAGGAGGCATGCCTAGTATGCCTTGGCCTTGGCAAAGAGGCAACGCATAGCACATACACTGGCTCAGTAGGAACCCTGGAAATGATACCTCTCTGACTCGCACATAAAATAAAAGGGATGCCTAACTTGACACTACCTGTTTCCAAACATGTATAGGGAGTGTAGTATGTGCATCCGACATAGGCAGCCCTGCAGCACCACCTGAGGCATGATTGCCATGTTTTAAGCAATATAAAGCAGTGCTAAGCAGCTTTTACCAATATCTAGTATATGTAAACAAAATTGCTCGTGCTAACTAGTGCAACGTCGGGCAATGTTGAGCAATGTTGGGCAAGGTCGAGCAAAGTTGAGCAAAATCATTTAAACATGCTCATATCTGCTTTACTGTTCCTTGAGCAGTCTGGTCTGCCCAGCATGAAAATAAAAAGCAGTGATAGGTTTTGAACCCAGGATACTGTGCAGTACAGTCACAGTACTGAACCACTAAACCATGATATCATTTCAGTGGCATAGACACAGCAGGACAATTAGACACTAATGCAAACACAAAGAAATGCTGTATCATGCCCCTAAAGAGGCAAATGGGTAAACCCCCCACACACATCTATGCAGACAGAGAGCATCAGGCCAGGTGGTGTGATGTGGGTTGTGTAGGCTATGAAGTCGCAAGCTAATATACGTGACATTGGACGCTAAGATCTGTAGTACAGTAGTATGCCGCAAGCCAGTACGATACGCAACAGTATAGATTGAAATGGTGTCCTGTACATAGCAGTGCAGGCATAGCAAATGTGTATAAGTGTCAGGTGAAACCCACATCCTATGTACACCCACAGTAACAATCAGGTGTGCCCCTGTGTAGAAATGTACAAAGAATAGCTGTCCTCCCTGTATGTAGAAATGTTGATAAGTCTATGCAAAGTGTCTCATGAAAGCCCTGCAGGCACAGCATGATCCCTGTTGATCTATGACACAAAGGTGAGCCCTGCTGTAAAAATACAACTTGATTTACTGTACACATATAGTATAAATGTCTACACCGGGTGTGCTCACACACTCCAACAAATGTAGTGGATTTCATTCAGCATCACAATGAAAGTTCATACTGGGCATGCTCACACACTTAAAGAAATTAAGCAAATGTCAAGCAGCAACATACTGAAAGATCATACTGGGCATGCTCACACACTTAAAGAAATTAAGCAAATGTCAAGCAGCAACATACTGAAAGGTCATACTGGGCATGCTCACACACTTAGGCTAAATACGGATGTGATAATGAGGGATCTATGGACAAATGTGGATAGTCATCTCTACTTCCAGAAACACATTCACAAAGTGGTCGGAAAATCATGCTATGTGTTCACACAAACTGCCAAGGTCTGTGCATGTAGGTCAAAGGAGGTTCCCACTACTCAGCAGTCATCAGTCCTGTCAGAGAGTACCACAACACACTTGCGATGAATCTGACTAGGCACGTTCAGAAGCTAGAAAGACCAATGAAGTACCTTAACAAGAGGATTACTGGCCTCAAATAGTTGCCCCATGCAACAAGACTGAATATAACCCAATCTGTACTCTTTTGCATACTGTAAACTCAGGAGATCTCTGCCCAACAGACAGGTCCATGTTATGGTTACACTCAGATCTGTTCTGAGTTACAGCTCAATGGCACTAAATGTACAGAGGCAACTGATATTGCCAACATCCTGGCAGATAGGATCAGTTTTAACTCTACCCCCCCTCTCACCCATGAAAGAGCACATCTCTATAATGGAAGACTGCAAAGTTGCTGTCACCACAGCTGCACAGGTAAAAAACACTCTCCAAAGCCAGTATCACAGCAGCCATGGGACTAGATAACTTCCCAGGCTGTGTAGTATCTACTTCCCTGAAGTAAACATTAACATGGAAGGTCTGTGGCTACTGAAGTTTCCAGAGGACTGCAAACTAGGAGCCATAATTGTAAACACTAAAGATGCGGACATCCTACAAAAGGGCCATACTGAGACAGATGGCTGTTGTCAAAGCCATGGGCTCTAGCTCAATGCCAAAAGGTGTATTGTCATCCCCTTTGTTAAAAACTCTGTAGCCAAGAACTACAACATAGGCGGTAGTATAGTTCACACTGAAAGTGTGACGAGACCCCGGGTCACAGGTAGACAGTGTATACAACTGTGATAATCACATTCCCACAGTAGTCAGGAAACCCTCCTCTGTGGCACACCTCATCACAAAATGTGTCTCATGCAGAATAGAAGAGGACATTATTTCCCTCTACTCATCTCTCACTAGAACTATAATAGAGTACAATGCTACTGTTGCTATGTACCTCACAAGACAACTACAACAACTGGAAAGCCAGCAGCAATACCTCACAAAGAGCATTAGCAGCCTGAAATACATGCCATACACAGACCATCGCAAAATGCTCCATCCGTACTCCCTTGCATATCACCTACTCAGAGGTGTTCACTGCCTAACATACAAAGCTATGTCAAACACAGAGCTGTTGGATATGCTCCACGTAAAACACTCACAATCCCTCTGACCTTGGGACCCAAAACCACGAGTGAAATACAAAAGGAAGGGGTGTACCCATTTACCTTATGGATACCCACACCTTCAGGTTAGTGGCACAGCATGAGGCCTTGGAGACCATGCAAGTGCAACTAACATTGGGCAAAGCTGCCCATCAGATTGTAGCCTGCTACAGATCATGTACCTTGTCTCAGGAACCTCACTCAGTATTCCGGAGAACAGTGGCAAATATAAAGGTCCTATCAAACACCATTATATGAGGAGATTACAACTACCCAAACATTGATTGGTGGAATTACTCATGTGCAACGTCCTCTGCCCAATGTTTCCTAGAGTTTAAAAACACTAACACCCTGGAACATCTGGTCACCATGCCCACTAGAGGCGACAACATACTGGACATAATCATCACCAACATGGGGTACCAGTGTTCCACAACAAAGATAAACCCCTCGCTGGTAATATCAGATCATTAAATAATCACACTTGGACATTCACATCCCACCACCCCCCCACCCAGTCAATGAAACCACTGTGAAGACATTTGCAAAAGCAAACTGCACACTTCCCAAGACCAAAGTGTAACGTTCCGAAGACCTCTTGCTATAGGGTAATGGTATACAATCTGCAGAATCATTTACAAGTGCATCCTATGAGCATCTACAGGGATGCATGGAATGAGACATCACAAATAAAACCAAGATGCATGCCTCCAAAAATAGGACAACAAGCAGGTGGTTGTTGGCCAAAAATAAGCTAGACAACAGAAGGAGGAAATGAAAACATGATAGATCCAACTTCACTAAAGGAAAGGCGTCACTGATCATTATCAGGAAGAAACAATGATCACTCATAAAATAATCCAAGGACAGTTTCTAAAGACAAATAGCCAAGGAATGTAAGAATAACAACCACAAAGCCTTTGGTAGCTATACCAGACATGTAGGTGTCAACTTCCAAATATGCTGTCAGCTACTGAAAAAAAGGAAAGAAATACACCAAACCAACTTTCATTGCCCACATCCAGGGGGACAAGTTCAGTGTAAACTCCCCCCATCACCCCCAAAAGGGCCTGTGTCCATCACAGAAGGATGCAGAGCCCCAGACGTCATGGACATGTAGGTAAAGACAGCCCTCACCAAAGCTAAGAACATAGCATCAATGTCACTGGATGGTGTCCCAGGCTGCGTCTTACACTAGGCCCATAAGGAACTACACCCTCACCTACATTCACTGTCCAGACTCAAGCGTACCACAAGCTATGTACCCAAAGAATGGCATACACTAACAGTCATCCAGCTCCACAAAGGGGGTGCCAAAACAGAACCTGGAAACCATTGCCCAATATATCTACTCAGCCTGGTCTACAGAGCTATTGAGCAAATTGTCATGGAACCCATAAACTGAGACATTGGAGACCTCCAGACACTGGACTCTACACAACTTCACCTTGTTAAAGGCAGATCCTGGCTCCCAAACCTAGTTGACTTATTTCAAACAGTTACCAAGGACATAGATGGAGGTGAAAGTAGTCCACACAGCCCACCTGGACCTCACAAAGGACTTTCTACACCATTCCCCACTCTGTCATCATGGACAAGTGTACCAGCCTGAACATTAACAGCTATGTCACAGGATGGGTGGCTAAGTGGCTCACAGATCAAACACACATATTCAGAGTTGCGGGTGCCATGTTCAACTCTAAGCCAGTCACAAATGGCATCCCACAGGTCTTGGTCCTGGGGCCCCACCTGTTCAGTAGATACTGCTCAGAGGTACAGACAAGCATGGGAGGTGTATGGCTGAACAGGTTTGCAGATGAATGGTAACTGTGGTCCATAATCGACTGTATGGCTGACACAGACATCCTCCAGAAGTGTCTTACAGAGACAGATACCTGGTGTCAAAACAATGCCCTCAAGCTGAATGGCAAAGAATGCATAGTCATCCCCTTTGGGTAAAACAAAGTGCACACAAATTACCACATAGGTGGTAATCCAGTATGTACGGAGAAAGTCATTATGGCCCCGGGGACACAGGTAGATAGTAAACTCCCCTTTGATGATCACATGGCCAAAGTGTTTAGACATTCCTTCAATGTAGCCCACCTAATGTAACCCACTTTGTATTGTCTGATGATGTCACCATCCTATAAATATACCTGTGGAAAGGATAACTCACAGTAATGTATATAGCACGGCGTGTAAATGCGTACTCCTGTAGTATCATAAAGTAGTTAAGTAGGGCTTTGAATCCTGCACTTGACAACTGTGTGTGTGTGTGTTTGTGTGTGATCTCCTGTGGAAGGAGCAACCTTTTAGGAGAGTAGTAATACACCTTAAAAGTGGTAAACTAATCTTTGTCAAGTCTGATGATGTCACCATCCTACAAATATACCTGTGGAAAAGAGAACTCCCAGTAATGTGTATAGCATGTTGTAATCACT
>NC_056741.1:1863652063-1863794563 GCF_019279795.1 Protopterus annectens
TACTGCAGTGTTGCAATGTCTCTTGAGAGAAACATAATGAACTGTTGTTTGCAGTGTTTTAAGTGCTGGGCTGGGCTAGTTTTCTGCCTGGGTAATTGCCTGATTCTGATTGTTTTCACCTGCTAGCTCTGCTAGTACTCCCTGGTAACTTCCCTACTATTTGGTGTGCTTCCTTTTTCCTTTCTGTTTCCTGAGAGGGGAGCACCGCGCACACAAGTGCAAACATGCGCACAGCAGCTAACACATGCACACACATGCTTACACAGACTAAAACCTGCTTATTCTTGTTAAAACGTGAGCACACCGGTGCAATCGCTCTTACAACTGTTTACACAGCCTTACATATGCTTACTCAAGCTTACACGAGCACACACACGCTTACATGCACTTACACTGTCTTACTCGGGTTTACTGGTGCGCACACATGCGCATGCACGCTCAGCAAGAAACTTTGGTGTTATCCACGGCATACACCTTCCATTTCTTGACTTTACCCGGCCTACCTGTTGACACACCTCTTTCAATAATATGTAATTGTCGGCTGACACATGACACTTTGCTCCAATGACCTTCACTCCTTTCATGCATACCCCCTCATGATGTCACCTATCTTCTACTCTGTTACTCCCCTTATCTTACTCCTACACTCCACTGACTGTGCTCATTTCCTATGTAAACTTGCAATTCACTATCCTAACTCTCATTTGCATAGGATTGCCTACTAATGCTTGGTTACATCTCTTAGACTGAGCTTCCCCCCTTAGCAACCTCTACTCGGTGGCCATGTTGTCTTCAGCCTGCCATTCACTTGCATTGTATATTTATTTTAGCTATAAAATCCACATTTGTGGATCTTAATTATTAATTTTCTGTTTTTTGGGGCGCAGCGCATTTGCGTGGCGCTGCGCTATGGTTAAACCCCGGAGATCAGGATAAAAAAAAAAGTTATTTCATTTCTATTTTGAATCACTTCCCATTGTCAATGGCCATATTTTTGGCCATTGGCATGCTTCCTCCTGTAAATGCATGCTTTTTTTGCAGCTGTCATGGCTCCGTTTTGCTATTTGCAGAACCGTACTCAGTTATCAACTGAGTACATTTCTGCAAATAACACTACTCCTACTCGGACAGGTTCGGGTTTCCTGGATTGCAAATTTACCTCATTTGCATAGCTTTCACCTGCAATTGAGGTAATTTGCATATAAAGCCCTGTCCGTGTAGGACTAGTTTAAGGAGCTCTGTTACACGCCCCTACCGGCTCTTCCTGGATCGCTCAGCGGACATGTTGGCTGCATGGAGTCTTACTCTACTCTTAGACTCTGTGCAAGCCTTCGTGAAACTGGCCCAATATAATAAAAACTAAAATACATACCATGTGAGAGAACATTAGAATCTTATTAATGCTTATCTGCATTAACCAATGAACTAGCAGTATACATTCAAACTGAACAAAAAAACAATTGTAAAACTGAATATATGCAAATTAATCAGTTAAACCACCTCAGAGCACATTTTATGTTTATATTTTCATTTAAACCAGGGGAAGCTTCAGAGTTCAACAGTGGCTGCCACTTAAGTTCCCTTAGTTCCAAGTAGGTATCAGTATTACCAAAGAAAACATCAACCTGTTCCAACACCAAAAACTGGAACTTAACAAAATTATCACGTCATACTATGTTTAGCAATAGCATTGTTCATGTTCAGAGACCTAATAGCCCCCAAATGCTCTTTAATTCTGACAGTCTTCTAGAGGTTTTCTCTACATAAAAGCTGCTGCATGAAGAACAAATACCAGCATATACAACAGAAGATGAGTGACAAGTAAACTGTTTAGAAAAAGTGACAGTATAGTTTCAGTGTGGGGACTTATAAACAGAGCATAAATAGATGTAGGGGCACACAGCACATTTATGACAACAAAACATTCCTGGAGCTGTAGAATCAGAGTTACGTGTTTCTAAAAGAAATTGTTTATCCCTGTTTTCAAAGCAAGCCCTGGCGATATTGTAGTTGAAGGCCTCACCAGATGCGCAGTAGCAAGCCCCACCCCAAACCCACCCCTCTGATATGGCATTCATGAGTATGCATTCCCTCCAAATGTACAACCAAAGAAAAAGTGCACTAAACTGGTGAGGCCCTCGACTACAATATCGCTGGAAAAAAATCTGTCGGTCTACAGTGAATCATACCTCTCAACCTCCCATCTCCAAAATGGGAAACACCAGCCCTCAAAATGTGAAACACATACCAACGGCTGCTTACTTAACCTGTCAGTCTACAGTGAATCGAACCTCTCAATTTCCCCATCTCCAAAATGGGAAACAAGATTTTGCAGGACAAACCATACCCATGACCACCAAAAAGAACCTAACTTACTGTTTTGCCAACATAAAAAACTGTATTCAAATGGCATCTGCTATTGTTTATTCCTGTTCGAATAATAAGTGAATATTCATAGTGATGTCTTCACTGACTTCATGAATATTCACCTGGTATTCTGCATGTTAGCTCGAGGGGGCACTACAGCTCAGTAAATACTAATAGTAAAGAAATGGGATAGATATACTGTTTGTCCTGCAAAATCTCTTTTTACCACAAAAATGTCCCAGTCTGGGCAACTAAAAAGGTGGCAAGTCTAAAGTATGGTTGCCGGTTTTCCAACAACATTTAGTTTCTGAACTGCATTAAATAATGAAACTTAACATTATATTTTTTATGAGGGGCAGAGAAGAAATGGGCCGTTTGTGTACATTTAATATTTTCATCTCATGTATGCATGAGCAAATTAAATATGCAGACCGGGTTGTCACTCAATTTGTGACACGCCCACTTCTGCACGAATCGAACTGGTGAGGCCCTCAACTACAATATCACCCAAGCCCTTATATTCCTGGATCTTTTAAAAGTAAATGAGGGTTAGGTGCCAAGAAAAGATCAAATCTGCTGTGTTTCTGTCAATGTATCCCAGTTATACTGGAAAATCTGTCTAATTTGTGTCATGTCCCTAGATATGGGTAATGGAAAACTTAGAGTTCTGTCAGTGTCAGAAGGGGTCTTAACCGAAGGTTTAAAACCAATTCTTAAAATAGGTAAATGTATGGTGTATCTGTTAATAGCTACCTCATTAAATAAGTTATTAACAAGAATGTGTGGATAGTGTCTCATGTAAATCATATGTTTCAATATTGTAGCTTGTGTTTTGAAATCATTATCATGAATGGTGATCCTAGAAATGCGAATAAATTGTCCCTTTATTACATTTTTCTTCATAAAAATGGATGTTGACTTGTGAAATCCAAATAGTTATTTTTATGTTTCTTTTCTGTAAACTGTTGATTTTAATCCACCTGTAGAAAGTTGCTCTATTTTGGTGTCTAGGAAAGTGATAAAGTGACCTCAACTAGATATTACTAGTTTAAGAAAATACAAGCTTTTTCTCATGTCAAATATAAATGTATCAAGGCTCTGTTCATCACCCTCCCATGCAAAAAAGATATCTATGTATCGTTTATACACAATAACATGTTTGAAACTGTTCAAAGTTGATAAGTGTTCCAGTTCCCAAGTACTGAGGACAAGGTTAGCAAATGCAGGAGCTACCTTAGATCCCTTTGCCACTCCCCTTATTTGCTTATAGATTTTTTCATTAATAAAGAAAAAGTTTTAAGTACAATCTCCATAAGTGTGACCAAAGTATTAACTTTAACAGTAGGAAAGCTGGTGTATTTCTTAAGAAATAACTTCAAATACATTAAACCTTCTTTATGGTAATGTTTGTGCACAATGCTTCTACATCCACAGTGACAAAAATACAATTAGTTAACACGTCTTTCTTCTTATATAACTCATCCAAAAAGGTCCAAGAATCTCTTAGATAAAAAGCTGTGGACTGTACAAGAGGGTTGAACACTGCATCTAGATATTCTGCTGTTTTTTCCATTTTCGTCTTCTTATTAGAGATGATGTGTCTGAATGGAGGGTTACTTTGATCTTTATGAATTTTGGGAATTCCAGAAAGTCTACCCAAGCTTGGTGATGTAACAGACAAATAAATATTCATTCATAGAAATAGCATTATCAGCTTCTAACTGTTTGAGAGATTTATCAATAGCACTAAAATGCTTATTGACTGTATTAACATCAACTAGTTGGTAAAACACATTATCTTCCAGTGTGTTTTCTATCTTATCTATGTACACATTTTGTTCCATTAATACTATACCTGTCCCCTTATCAGCACGCATTATACATAAGCTTTTGCCATGAGTTAAAACAGATAGTGTTTTTTTTTCAGATATAGAAATATTATGCCATTTGTTACATGAATTGGAATAACATAACTTTCTGAAATCCCTCTCACATACTTTCATGAACATTTGTATCGAGTTATGTAGTCTGGGATTGTAAAGACTTTCTGGTCTAAGTGTTGGGACATGAGAGGTAGAAATATCTGAATCATCAGAGTCATCAGAAACATCAGTGCTAGAAGTAAGATTTTACATTATGTAAACATTTCAGATTTAATATCCTAGCATACAGACGTAGGTCTAGCAGTAGATTTGACAACTGTGCTCTTTGAGAAGGAATGAAATTCAGACATTTATGTAAAACAGAGTAATGATCTTTTGAAAATGTCCTATCAGGGATGTTGAATAGAGCAAAACACATTTGTTGTAACACCGAGTCAGAAAATCCTGTAAGTTACTATTAACTGCACTAGGCATACTATCTTGTAAGCTGCTGTCATATCCCCTCAGAAATACTTACAGAGAGCTTGACAACAGCATTTGTATCATGTAAAATGGTGTTAACTGCAGCAGGCATACTAACGTGTACGCTGCTATCACTTCCCTTCATAGAAATACTCTTAGGGAGCATTACATTAGCATTTAGATCATATAAATTAGTGTTAACAAAAGCATGCCTATCATCATGTAAATTAACATCATTTATATTGTGCACGAAATTATCAGAGACCCTGACAACAGTGTCCAAAGTATGTCTGGAATCATGTTGTGCATTGCTATAATAAAAGAAAGATGTAGTTCCTATTTCCGATGAAAACATCTGGTAACTATCCTTTCTCCAGGGTTCTGAAACTTCTGTGGACCTCCATTTCTTGAAAGGCTCCTTCCTCTCACTTTCCCCTTGTACGAAACTTTCCATGGGGATTGAACTACATCTATAGGAATGGCAGCATTGAAATGAGCTAGAGACAAAAAAGTAGAATTATCACTGCTGCTGTTTACATTTAGTACATTTTGCAGTGATAGGGGGAGTGTCCGCTTCACTTCCTAAGGTAGTTGGACTGCTATGGTTAATAGAGCCATCCAAACTGTGACGAGAAAGTTCATTAGAAATCATGGCATTGTTTCTATTAGAACTAGTTGCACTGTTATGTGAATGAAGTCCATTGGAGTTCATGGAGTTGTTGAATCAGTGGTATTCTTTGTGCTTTGATTAATTATTGACGAACATTTATTAGCTGTAATGAAGAACATGCTCCTTGTTTTCTTTCTATTAACAGGATATGCAAGACTATTTTTATACTGATAAACGTCCCTGTTAAGTTTTTGCTTTTTACGGTTAATTAAAGCTGTGAAATGCCTTTCTATTCTTTGATTAATGCTCTTATACAAGTGTTCATACAAAGGGATGTCATTGTTTTGTAGAACTGCCATGTTAAGATCATTAATTTGGGTTCTCAATTCTTCAATTCTAATCTTGTTGTCAGTTTGGATGGCTCTAGTAACCATAGCAACCCAACAACTACTTTAGGAAGTGAAGCAGACATTCCCCTATCACTGCGAATGTACTAAATGTAAACAGCAGCAGTGCTAATTCTACTTTTTTGTCTCCAGCTCATCCAGTGCTGCCATTCCTATAGATGTAGTTCAATCCCCATGGAAAGTTTCATACAAGGGGAAAGTGAGAGGGAGAGGGAGAGGAAGGAGCCTTTCAAGAAATGGAGGTACACAGAAGTTTCAGAACCCTGGAGAAAGGATAGTTACCAGACGTTTTCATCGGAATTAGAAACTACATCTTTCATTTATTATAGCAATGCACAACATGATTCCAGACATACTTTGGACACTGTTGTCAGGGTCTCCGATAATTTGGTGCACAATATAAATGATGTTAATTTACATGATGATAAGCATGCTTTTGTTAACACTAATTTATATGATCTAAATGCTAATGTAACACTCCCTAAGAGTGTTTCTATGAAGGCAAGTGATAGCAGCGTACACGTTAGTATGCCTGCTGCAGTTAACACCATTTTACATGATACAAATGCTGTTGTCAAGTATTTCTGAGAGGGGATATGACAGCAGCTTACAAGATAGTATGCCTAGTGCAGTTAATAGTAACTTACAGGATTTTCTGACTCAGTGTTACAAAAAATGTGTTTTGCTGTATTCAACCTCCCTGATAGGACATTTTCAAAAGATCATTACTCTGTTTTACATAAAGGTCTGAATTTCATTCCTTCTCAAAGAGCACAGTTGTCAAAACTACTGCTAGACCCTCGTCTGTATGCTAGGAAATTAAATCTGAAATGTTTACATAATGTAAAATCTACTTTTAACACTGATGTTTCTGATGACTCTTATTCAGATATTTCAACCTTTCATGTCCCAACACTTAGACAGAAAAGTCTTTACAATCCCAGACTACACAACTCGATACAAATGTTCATGAAAGTATGTGAGAGGGATTTCAGAAAGTTATGTTATTCCAATTCATGTAGCAAATGGCATAATATTTCTATACCTGAAAGAAAAGCACTATCTGATTTAACTCATGACAAAAGCTTACGTATAATGCATGTTGATAAGGGGACAGGTATAGTGTTAATGGAACAAAATGTGTACATAGATAAGACAGAAAACACACTGGAAGATAGTGGGCAGGATTCACGAAGGCTTGCACGGAGTGTAAGAGACGTGTAAGACTCCATGCAAGCCTCGCGATCCAGGAACAGCCCGAAACTCCGTGTAAGAGACCAGCTAAAACGTCTCTTACACGGACTGGGCGTGGATATGCTAAATACCTCACTTGCAGCCGAAAGGCATGCAAATGAGGTAGAGTAGCGATCCACGAAACAGAAAGCAGCCCATGTAAGAGCCGTTGACAACTGAGTACGTTTCTGCAAAAATCACAATGGAGCCATGTCAGCTCCAAATAAAGGGTGCATATGTGTCAGGCAGCATGCAATGGCCAAATATGTGGCCATTGACAAGGTACCCCGATGCAAATATTAAAAAAATATAATTTTTTTTTAAACGTAGCGCAGCCCCGTGCAAATGGGCTGCGCTGTATAAAACATAAAAATGAAGGTTATAAACCCACAAATGTGGGTTTTATGCAATACATGGAATTACAATGCAGGGACCAGCAGACCAAAAACAACATGGCCACCGTTTAGTGGATGCTAAATGGGGAAGCTGAGTCTAAGACATGTAACTAAGCATTAGTAGGCAATCTGATGTAAATGAGGGTTAGGATACTGAATCCCACTGTCACATAGCAAATGAGCACATTCTGAGTAGTGTAAGAGATACATAAGGGGGAGGAAAAGAGTAGGAGATAGGTGACATCACAGGGGGGAATGGTAGAAAGAAATGCAGTTCATTGGAGGTCAGTGTTACATGACAGATGACAGACACAGATCATGGAAAGAGGAGTGCCACAAGATAAGCATGGGAAAGTCAAGAAATGGAAGGTGTACACTGTTACTTATACCAAAGTTTCTTGCTGGGCGTGCATGCACACGTGTACGTGCCATGAGGCGCGGGTAGGACAGTGTGTGCGTGTGTAAGGCAGACTGAGCATGTGGGAGTGTGTTGGTAGACTTGTAAGACTGTTTGCGCTAGTGTGCACGCGTGTAGGGCAGACTGAGCATGTGGGAGCCTGTTGGCAGAGTTGTAACACTGTTTGCGCTGGTGTGTGCACGTGTAGGGCACACTGAGCATGTGGGAGCCTGTTGGCAGAGTTGTAACACTGTTTGTGCTGGTGTGCACACGTTTTAACTTGAATAAGCAGATTCTGAACCGTGTAAGCATGTGTGCTCGCGTGTAAGCCACTGTGAGCGTGTTTTTGCTGGTATGCACATTGCTCCCCCCTGAGGAAACATAAAGGAAAAAGGAAGCAACAGAATTAGTAGGAAGCTAGCAGGGAATACTGCTGGAGCTAGCAGGTGAAAACAATTAGAAGCAGGCAATTACACAGGCAGAATAGTAGCTCAGCCAAGCACTTAAAACTCTGCAAACAGCAGTGCAGGATGTATCTCTCAAGAGACACTGCAAGACAGGAGTAAGCTATTAGAAGTGAAAACTGAAAAGCTGAACTCAGAGCAGAAATGCTAGGGGCTGCCATAGCTGTCATAATGAGACATAGGCGACTTGCTGAGGGTGGTGACAATGCAGATGGTGCCAGACAACCCACAGTGAGGAGACGGAGAAGAGTGTACAGGCCCAGGGTCACCTACCACAGGTTACATGAGCTGGAGATAGTAGAGCTATAGAGTGGACAGAGACCTCCTGCAGCAAATTGTCGAGCTGTGCAGGCCACGCTTCACACACAGAACCAACAGAGGGGAACCCATCCCAGTGGAAACCAAGGTATGTGTTGGCCTAAGAATACTAGCAACAGGTACCTTCCAGAGACCAACTGGTGATATGATGGGGATATCACAGGCATCAGCCTCCAGGGTACTGCACCAGTTCCTGGATGCCATGTCAGCACATGTCGGTGATCATGTATATTTCCCCAATGCCTGTGAGGTATTGGCCAGCAATATGCGTCTCTTCCAGCAAATAGCGGAATACCCTGAGGTAGTGGGTGCAATAGACTGCACGCACATACGCATCAAAGCACCAGCCGGTGAGTGGGGTAGGGCCTACATTAACCGCAAGGGCTTCCCCTCCATCAACTGCCAGGTTGTGTGTGATGCCCAGGGCATAATAATGAATGTGTGTGCTGGCTGCCCTGGGAGCTACCATGATTCCCACATCTGGTATTTGACGCAGCTGTACCAGACATTTGCCATTGGGGACATCCCACACGGACACCTAGTGGGGGATGCAGGTTATGCACTGGTGCCATGGCTGATGTCACCCATCAGAAACGCACACACACCTGAACAGGAACGCCATAATGAGGCACAAGCACAAACACGTAATGTAATAGAGCGTGTGTTTGGGCTGCTCAAGTCACGGATCCGGTGTCTGGACACATTTGGTGGAGCCTTGCAGTACTCACCAACTACATGTACCCAAATTGTCATGGTATGTGCTATGCTACATAATATGATCTTGTGAAAACAGCTGCAGCAGGACCAGCATAGGGCCGGGCCAAACAACCCCCCACCATTGCCAAGGCCATCACAGGCAGAGTGTGACTCGGAGGAGGAACAACCTGAGCCTGCCCCAGTAGGCAGAAGGAGGCATGCCCAGTATGCCCTGGCCTTGGCAAAGAGGCAACGCATAGCACATACACTGGCTCAGTAGGAACCCTGGGAATGATACCCCTTTCTGACTCACTCATATAATAACATGGATGCCTAAAATGACATGACCTGCTCTCAAACATGTACAGGGAGTGTAATATGTGCATCCGACAGAGGCAGCCCTGCAGCACCACCTGAGGCATGAATGCCATGTGTTAAGTAATGTAACACCATGTACCATATGCACACTTGAGGACCCTGACTAATATCCACCCTCACCAAGCATGAAGCCACAATATGATGATGGGATGATCAATTGCAATAACTGGCTGAAGTAATGCAGTTAGTCAAAGGGGAGCCAATGTTTTCCAGCCTGGGATGACATGCTGAGCATGACATGATGCACTACCTGCTAGGGGTGGCGTGCACCTATCAGTCCATGCCTCATGCATACTGGCAAAGGCTGTCAGTACCCACAGTGTGCCCTGAATAGGTAACTCTCAAAACACAAACCCACCTCCATAGGTACCACAAGGGATAAGAACCTAGATGTAATGCTACCCAATGCCAGAAGTCTAAACAGCAAGATGCGTGCAGTGTAAATGCACCCAGTATGGAGAATGTTGATATCTGTCCTGTAACAGAAAACTGGGTCAAGGCTCACATCAGCACCCTAACACTACCAGGTTACACCTCATACTGTGCTGTACAGCCTCAAAACATGGAACAAGCTATAAAAGGAGGGTGACTAGCAATAATTGTCAAGGATAACCACACCCCCATGTTGGTACCACAACAAGAAGCAGCATGGACTAGCCATGGTCAAGTACCAGTGGCTAAAACTGCCTCCCAGTATATAGTCTGCTACAGACTACCATCCTAATGCCAGGAACTGCACCTGGCCTATGTTGGAATACATGAATATATCAAGCCCCCCAAACCACATTATATTGGTTGACTGAAAATACCCAGACATACACTGTGAGCATTATACTAGCACCAACACTGTAGGAGAAAAGTTCCTAGAATCCATAAACCAAAATGCCCAGGAACAACGTACCACTCCCACAAGAGGGGTAAGCATACTGGATGTGATAATCAGCAACATGGGTACTGGATGGCAAGATGAGAAGTGTATCCCTCACTGGTAAGACCAGACCATAGAGTAATCACACCAGATATACACATCCTAACCACAGTCCCTGGCCAGAAAACCACAGTGAAAAACATGTGTAAAGCATAAGTTGCACCCCTCCAAACTGATGTGGAATCCATTAAAGGCCCTGTGCAGGTGCAAAATATGGGACACACCGCAGAACCTGTTATACAGACATTCTATGAACACAGCCAGGAATGCTTGGATTATGCAATCACAAATAACAACAAGACACAATGACATACATGCAGGCATCTGGCATGCTGGACTCCAGCCATTACCAAACCATGCAAGAGAATGAGGAAGCTACTACATGATAGAGCAAACATAAAAAGGGAAGTAATCACTGATCAGTAGTATGGCAATAAAATATGTCTAGACATACAATCCACTAAGGCCAGCTACAACAAGTAGAATCTGTGAATCCTGAGGCAATGTTACACCTGCCCCAAGTACACAGACAACCCTCAACTCCCCCCAATAAATACAAATATATGTGAGAGATGTAACCATTTATCCAAACCGGAGGCTGAGCTCCCCCAACTCAGTACTGTCAAAACTAGTCAGGAGGAGAAGGTAACCACACACACCACAAACCCAGTCCCACATAGACCTATCACAACTGTAAACCAAACACATAAACACAGAAAAGCATTCCCAGAGGCCCTAATTACAAACAAACCACACCAACAGAGGCCTCCAAAGCAGACCCCCAAGCAACCAAAACCTCCAAACATAGCACATGCAAAACATAGTACACAAAGCTGGTGTGCCAAACAGACACAGGCCAGAAGGAGAAACAACATGCCTGATACAGTTGTAATAGGTGACTCTATAGGCAGACACACTGCTGTCCCACTCACCAGACTGAACAAGGGAAACGGTACAGTAAGCTGCCTGTAGGCTGCTACAATATGCCGCATAACACAAGTACGCAGGTCACCCCAAAGCAAGTAGAAATATGATGCAGTCATTGTTCATGCTGGTGTGAATGACCTGAGATGTACCTCCCTGGACTACATGAAAAGAGACATGGATGAGCTCTCTGAGTATGTACTCCAGGCCGGTATGACACTGACCATTTGCAGCATCCTAGCCTCACCAAGAATGATGCCACAGTACAAACACAGAATGATCAGCTTTAACAGGTGGCACAATTACAGCTGTCAGTCCAAGAGGATCTAATGTCTGTCTGCTTGAGATGTCATGCATGACAAGCCATGCTGCTGTTCCAGGGATGGCTTGCACCTGTTACCCTGGGCATCTGGATATTGGATAAGGCTTTTGCCACCTCCATAGAGCCGTACGTAGGCAAGGCTGAAAAGACCAACCCACCACCCTAGAAAACATAAGTGGTAGGAAACATAAGGGTAATGCTGACCAATGCCAGATGTGTAAACCGCAATATGCATGCTCCTGAGGCCCTTCCCAGTATGGAGAACATTGATGTCTGTGCAGTGACAGAAACCTGCTGCAAGCCTACTGACAGCACACCAGCACTACCAGGTTATACCTCATATCATGCGTTATGGCCCCAAAACCTGGACCAAAACATAAAAGGAGGGGGAGTATCCATATGCAGCACAGACACCCATACGTCCAGGTAACTGACAATGCACAAAGCGTCGGAGACCACCCATGTGCACCTAACTGTAGTCAGAACTGCTGTACAGTCTGTAGTATGCTACAGACCACACTCTCACACACAGGAACCCCACACAGACGTCCTGAAGACACTGGACAGTATGAATGTCCCACCAAATACCAATCAAGGTACTCACAAATTACCACATAGGTGGTAAATCATTATGTATGCAAGGAGTAATCAGGGACCTAGGGACACAAGTGGACAGTAACCTGTTATGTGACCCTCACATTGCCAATGTGGCTAGGAAGACTGTCTATATTGGACACCGTATCATGAAAGGATTCACATCTACATCAACAGAGGTCATTGTGCCCCTGTACTGTTCTCTTATCAGACCCATAATCTAGTACAATGACTCATTTGGGATGTACCTTACCTGACACCTGCAGCGGTTAGAAAGACCTCAAAGGTACCTCACCAAGAGGATAAAGGGTCTCAAATATATGTCATATGCTGCCTGGCTGTAGACACCCCAGCTGAATGCAGTCACATACTGCCTACACAGAGGCATTGTATGTCTTTTGTACAAGGCCATCTCCAACACAGGAGTAATGGACATGCTCCACCCCAGGAAAATCAAAGCCATTGGAGCTGTGAGAGTGACAGATGTCAACCTCAACACGTAATGAAATAGGATGTGCTGGAGGGACAGATACATAACCCAGAGGCTCCCCACACCCTGGAACAGGATCCCACTCCATGTTAGGCAGAGCCCCTCACTGACACCCCTCAACAGGAATATTGCCAAGTGGATGGATGATCGTAGATGTACACTGGGGGTCTTCACTGTGTCACATCCAGACAGAGGCACAGTAAAGTAAATCATAAATGGCCATAATATTCACACAGCTAGGGGCAGCAAAAGACACACACACACTCTGGCTAGGCTTACAAATGCCCTAGGGTGGATAGCCTAGTATGAACCTATGAACCTATGAAGATACAAATTGTACAGGACACTAAGGATAATCCCAAGGCTTACTCAACTGATGGTAGGAACCATGTTGGGAATTCACAGATATGCTCCAAATCACATAAATATTACAAACAACATACCAAACACACACACATATTGCCAACATACAACCTGACAGGTGCAGTGCAACCCCAGAATGCAAAATATCTGTCCCAGCAGACTGCTGGCCCCCTGACATTGCAGATGCTGAGGTAACAGCCAGCATCTACAAAGCAAAACACACAGCAGCAATGGTATGAGATGGTGTCCTGGGCTGAGTCCAACATGGACTCCAAGAAGAATGGAATGCAAAATCACACTACTGCTCAATGTCAGCCTTACCACAGGATATGCACCCAAAGAGCAGTGTACAACAACAGTGGTCCTTCTCAACAAAGGTGTTGCCTGAATGGATACTGCAAACTACCACCCCAGAATCCTGACAAGCTTGGTCTGCACAGCTATGGAAAGGATCAGCATGTACCGCAGACATAAAGCTATCGGGGACCTACTGACACCGGACCCTACCCAGTGTGGCTGTCTTAAGTGCAGATCCTACCCCTAAACATGTTTGACCCATTTGAAACAGTCATTAAGGTCATTGATGAGGGCAATGTGGTCCACACAGCGTAGCTGGACCTTGCAAATGCTTCCATACAATACCCTACGTGGTCAGTATAGATATGTTCACCAGCTTAAATATAAACCCTATGTCAGTAGAGGGGTTGCAAACCAGACCAAGGACAGAACTGACATGGTCAGACATGCTGCAGCCATGTCAGACTACAAACCAGATATAAGTGGCATCCCACAAGGTTTGGTCCTGGGACCTCCCTTGTTTCGTATATATGTCCCATAGGTACAGGCCAACATGGAAGGACTGTGACTGAACATGTATGCAGAGGAGTACAAACTGCCCACCATATCTGACCCCCAGCTGACACAAGCATCCCACAAAAGGGCCACATAGAAACAGACAACTGGTGCCATAGCCATGTCAGCAAGCTAATTGCAGAAAAGTGTATAGTCAACCCCCATGGATATACAGCAAGTGCCCACCAATTACCACACAGGTGTTACCCCATTACGTACCTAATATGTAATGAGAGACCTGGGGACACAAGGTGATAGATATCCTGCATTGGACAAACATGTGGCTGTAGTGTTCACAGAAACATACCATATACCCACCTAATCATGAAGGTTGTCAGATTTAGATAAGGGGAGGTCATTGTGGCTCTGCAGTCATCCTTCATCAGCATGACAATTGACTACAATAGCCCCTGTGGGATGTACCTCAGCAGACACCTCCATCAACTGTAAAGTCCACAACAGTACCTCACCAGGAGTAGCAAAGAGCCTGAACAGATGCCATGTGTTGCCTGATTAAACAAACTGCAGCTCCACACACTGCCATACTGTCCACCCAGAGGCAAGCTGTGCCTGATGTATAAAGCCATGTCCAAGCTGGAATCAATGAACATGCTGCACCTTGTACAATCTGAATGGCAGTGAGCTATGCACATGAGAGACCTGAACCCCAGCACTGACATACATAGGACAAGCTGTACTGAATGATCCATAACACAGAAGCCACCCCCACTCTTGAGTAAACACCCAGTACAGGTTAGCCAGAGAGTCACCCATCGACACTCCTCAAGAGGAATCTTGATGAGTGGATGGGAGATGGTAGATTTACCCTGGGTATCACTGTTATGTCACAGGTAGACGGAGGCACAGTATACTAACCATGACATATGTCATGGCAAACTCCAGTTACAATGTGTGTCGAAGGACAAACACACTCTCTGACTAGCATTAGAAATGGCCTAGGGCACATTGCTAGTGTTTGCCAATGTCCACCTATGTTGTGGAATACACTACCAATGTTGGACAAGCCTGGTTTAGGTAGTCCATATCTGAACATAATGCAACATGGTCATATGTGCACAACTGGCCCCTAAACAGTCTGTTTTGCTCACTATGAAGATTTAAAGCAGTGATAGGACTAAAGCCCAGGATACTGTCCACCACAGTGAAAGTACTGAACCAGTACACTATACGGTACTACAGTGTTAGGTCAGTATGAAAGGATGTTGACAACTGTATGCAAAGTATCTCATGCCAACCCTGCAGGCACAGTATAATCCCTGTTGTGTTCAGACAGGAAGCAGTTGGCCAGTAATTACACAACATGACACCCAACACACAACCATAAACGTGAGATATTGTTGAAGTTCACACTCATCCAAATATGTGGTGGACTGCAGAGTTCAACATATGGAAAGCTCACACTGGGCATGCTCACACACTTTGATAAATGAGACATATGTCAGACAACATGCCATGTAAAGGCTGAACTGGGCATGCTCACACACTTAGGCCATATCTCCGTTTAGCAGTTGGCCACACATATCTGGTATTTGTACGTGTCATTCCAGGAGCCAACCACAACGCAGCAATCTGCCCAGTGCACACAGTAAATGACTACAGAGACATAAGTGATATAGTGGATCCCCCTCATATTCAAACATCTTCCACAGATACACAAGTTGTTCATAGAAACAGGTAATGCTATGGCAATAAAGACCTGCAAACAGTCTATCAGCAACAAATATTGCGCATCTGACAATTAAACATATGGGTGTAGAGGTCAATACTAGGCTGTTTGCCCTAGGGAATGACAGCTTAGCCAGAGTGTGCATGGCATCTGCATCCCCAGTACAGTAGGCTACTGTGCCACTGTAAAGTAGGTCACATAAGGCATCGTGTGAGGCTAGTGTGCTGTGCCTCTGTCAAGCAGGGACACAGTGGAGATCCCAGGGTTTGAATGTGCTAAGCCACATCCATGTTGCTGGTGTGTGCTGGAAGAGGGTTGCTGAGGACCTCTAACAGTAAGTGGGCATCAATAACAGACTGAGGGGAGCCCTATCTGCATTGTCTGGACAATTTCACTGTCAACACTGTGTTGTGATGATTATGTGGGATTGAAGTGTTGTGCCGGTACTGTTCAGAGATGTCCTCCCTCTGTGGGCTACAGCTCTGCAATGTATTAGCTCACTCTGTCTGTTGGACAGCTCATATATGGCTGGTGTACACCTGACAGGTGTCCTGTTGTGGAGCAGTCATGGGTATATGTGGGATAGCATGATCAATGCAAACCTTACACATGCTCATAGAATGCAATTGTCAAGGATTATGCACAGTGGCCAGTATAGTCCCCCAGCATGGGTCCTTTGAAGTCTTCCACTACAGTCTTCACAAGTGTAGAGTCTGCCTGTGCTAAATACAGTTTGTTTGCAGTGACAACCTTGCCTGGGGGTAGGGATGGGATATGGATGTCCAGGGAAAGGTGGGTATGGTCAGATATCAACAATGGTGGTCTACCTCTGGTGTGGAACAGTGAGTACCCATGTTGCAGAAGGACAGGTGCAATATGTATTCCCCCATGTGGCTGTGGTGAGTGGTTCTGCCATAGCACATGGACCCACAAATTGTAGTGGCTGTAGGGTAATGTTGTAGAGGCCTGAGTAGTTCCCACACACAATATGCCTGTACCTGGTGTTAACAACTGGAATGGTGTATGTGAACACCTGCATATCCCGGCACTGTTCCCAGGGAAGCGAAGTGTGTGTCCTGGATGTGGGAGGGGTGTTCTGGACTGGTTGTGTTGTGTGTTACAGGTGTCCTGTGTTCATGAAGCATGGTATAGAACATAACCTGCCAGTGCGATGTGCATATCTGACCCTGAAGTAGGTGGCTGCAAATGCATATATATGCTATCCCCCACCTGACAGGTAGTACTAGATGTACATACCTCTGTAGAAATAAAGATGTCAGCACCCTATAAATACTGCAGGTGCAAAACAGATGCCCAGTAATTCGGATAGCGCGCTCTGCTAATGCGTCTCCCTCAAGTGTCATGATATAGTTAGGTAGGAGTTTGAACCACGCAAATGCTCGGTGTGTGTGTGTGTGTGTGTGTGTGTGTGTGTGTGTGTGTGTGTGTGTGTGGGTGAGCGGGGTTGTTGTGTGTGCAAGTCTGTGTGAGGGAAATGTCCCTTTTGGCAACTGGGAAAACACTCTACAGGATGCACATTCCCCTTTCTAAACACTGATGATGTCAGCACCCTATAAGTACAGCAGGAGAAGGGAAACCTCCCAGTAATGTGAATAGCACTCTCTGCTAATGCGTCCGTCTCGAGTGTCATAACATTTTTAGGTAGGGGTTTGAATCCTGCAAATGCCCAGTGTGTGTGGAGGAGGGTTATGTATATGCAAGTCTGTGTGAAAGTAATGTCCCTTTTGGCAACTAGGAGAACACACTACAGGATGCACATTCCCCTTTCTAAACACTGATGATGTCAGCACCCTATAAGTACAACAGGAGAAGGGAAACCTCCCAGTAATGTGAATAGCATATTCCGCTAATGCTTCTGTCTCGAGTGTCGTAACATAGTTAGGTAGGGGTTTGAATTCTGCAAATGCCCAGTGTGTGTGGAGGGGAGTTAGTGTATGTGCAAGTCTGTATGAAAATAATGTCCCTTTTGGCAACTAGGAGAACACACTACAGGATGCACATTCCCCTTTCTAAACACTGATGATGTCAGCACCCTATAAGTACAGCAGGAGAAGGGAAACCTCCCAGTAATGCGAATAGCGTGCTCTGCTAATGTATCCGACTTGAGTGTCATGATATAGTTAGATAGGGGTTTGAATCCTGCAAATGCCCAGTCTGTGTGGAGGGGGGTTAGTGTGTATGAAAGTAATGTCCCTCCTGGCAACTAGGAGAACACACTACAGGATGCACATTCCCCTTTCTAAACACTGATGATGTCAGCACCCTATAAGTACAGCAGGAGAAGGGACACCTCCCAGTAATGTGAATAGCGCGCTCTGCTAATGCGTCTCTGTCAAGTGTCATAACATAGTTAGGTAGGGGTTTGAATCCTGCAAATGGCAAGTGTGTGTGCTTGGATGAGGAGAGTTTGTGTGTGTGCAAATCTGTATGAAAGACATGTGCTTTTTGGCAATCAGGAGAGCATGCTACATGATGCACATTCCCCTTTCCAAACACTGATGATGTCAGCACCCTATAAGTAAAGCCGGAGAAAAGGAACCTCCTAGTAATTCGAATAGTGCGCTTTGCTAATGCGTCTCTCTCACGTGTCGTGACATAGTTAGGTAGGGGTATGAATCCTGCAAGTGTGTGTGTTTGGGGCAGTAGTAGTGTATGTAATTGCAAGTGTGAGAAAAAAGTTCCTTTTGGCAACTACTACAATACACCAGATGTTGCATATTCCCCCAGTAAACACAGGTGATGTCACCACACTATCAGTACAGCCAAACAGGGCTAATTGCCCAGTAATGCCAATAGTGCGCTCCACTACTGGGTCTATTACCACTGTCAGAGCACAGATAGGTATGTTTTGGAAACCCACAACTGCCACGTGTGGTTGTGTCACACAAAATGACCATGTGTGGGTTGTTGTTCATAATGCATGACATTGCTTAAACCAGCAATGGCAATGCACACATGATATATGTGTGTGACACATACACATATATACCTGTGACCTTCAGTAGTTACCATGTCTGACACGTGCCTCAAGTGGATAAATGGCATTTGCAATGCATAACATTATGACTGTGTCTTACTGTGCAGGGGCCGCATGCTGTATGTGTATATACAGTGTGAGTTGTATATGGTATCATCCTAACAGCAGGGGATACACATCTGGTCTGGGCCATATAGTCTACATGTAGTCAATGAACAGGTGCTGCATGTTCCCACCTGTTGTGGGAGTGGTAACATGCTGTTCCACTGCAATTCAGTGACTATATGCTGGGAACCTTTCAGCTAGTGTGTTGTAGCTGCAGTAATGCTCACACACACTGTTCGGCTGGATGCAGTCCAGCCATATAAAGACATATCTAGAGACTGTCATATTCCCAGTATTGTTAGGGAGGACAGGTGGGTTTCCTGTGTATGGGAGGGTTGTGTGCGAAAGGCTATGAACCAGAAGGCAGTCCAACACACTGTTAGCTGCTCATGGGTAGGCCCTGATGCTTTGTGTTGTGCCAACAACCTGGAGGTGTGTGTATCTGTGGTGCCTTGAGATACCACCCCCCTGTTCATGTGTGTTACATGTGTAGGGGACGACAGGCATGGTATGAGGTATAACCTGGCAGTGATGGGTTGCACCTGTGAGCCATGAATCAGGAATCTGTTACTTCAGTTTACCATGCTGAGGACAGTGTCCAGTGCATGCATCTTGCGGTGTACACTGCTGGTGTTGTGTAGCATTACTGTTAGTGTCCTATCCCGTGTGATACCCGCGGAGGTGGCTATGTAATCCGTGTCCTGCAGCAAAAGGCACTATGTGTGTATCAAGGGGCTTTGCCAATATACAATGGCCCATGGGTGTCACGTGCAAGCTGCCCCTCGCAAATCATTGTGGCTTTCCTAGCATGTAAACACATGCTGACAGCCATTGGATACCCTATGAATGACATTGGAGATTGAGCAGAATGTAGACATAGAACACCCTTCCTACATATTGTGGTAGCATACCTGGTGAGGGTATGATGGCAACCAAGGTCAGGCTCATACTGGCCCATGCCACATGCTGAGAGAGCCCTTCTATGTTCCCTATCATGTAGTCCAGGGAGGTACATCTCAGGTCATCCATAGTGGCATGGACAATGACTGAGTCATATGTGTCCATGCCTCTGACTGACCTGTGTGCATGTGTTTTGTGGTGGACCATAGTGCCCCACGGGCATATCACTGTGACTTTCACCATGTACAGCCTGTTGAGCGGGACCCCACTGCAGCATCCAAGAGAGGTACCTGACACATCTGTAGCAGGTGTGTTGTGTAGCCCTACAGGCTGTGAGTGTGTGGCACATGGGATGTGTGCGCCATGTGTGGCATGTGCTCTGTTCTGACTTAACGTATGCCTGTGTGCCAGCTGCGGAGGTGTGTGATGCTCAGGCAGGATGCTATTCTGAGTCTCCAAGTATGCCCTAGTGTGTTCGGATTGCTGTCAGTGCGGGTCTATGTTAGACTGGTATTGTAGTCACTGTAGTATGTCATGCCACCTGACAGGGTATGGCAGTACTGGGTTCAGAGTGCTCAGTCCCCAGATTGGCTATGTAGTGGCATCTCACACATGTGTTGTACATTCCTGGCCAGGGGAGAGGGTTGACTGCATACATGTGGCAGCTGTGACATTGCCACATGACTCACATAAACCACAACTGGACCATAGAGGTGATTCACAGGTTACCTTTGCACATGCTACCATAGTAGTGTGATTGCCATGGTGATTACCAACACATAGGGCCAATGGGGAACAACATACTGAAGGTGAGTATGTGTGGGTATACTGCTACTGATTTCATACGGCTGGCATATATGACTACACACGTGGGTAAATGCCAGGTAAGTCATATGCAATGTGTCACAGGCAACGGACATGCAAACAGGACAGACAGTGACGTTCTGTCAGGTGGAAAATTGACATACGTATAGTACGCTATGCAGATGTCACTAGGAATCCACAGAAGCTCTGTACATCTGCATTGCAGGTGGAATCACTGTTCCAGGGAACCTCAAGCAAACATGCATGCAAACAAAGTTACAGTAAGCAGGGCTGGAAGTAGTCCATTGTACAACAAAGAAGGGGTACCACTTCCAGTAAGTAACATTGCAAATATGCAGGAACTATAAACATGTACCCAGGAATGCACAGCTCAGATGTCCATGGTAAAACCGGAATTATTTAAAATTTAATTTAATTTAAAGTAAATTGGTACTGCACACTTATCAACATGCGCAAACATCCACATTGCATAGTCGTTGTGGGCAACATGCCACCATTAGTGTACATGTCCATCATTGCGTATCACTACTTGCATTAGCTTCTCCCCTGTGCTACCTATGTGTGTGGCTATCTGTTGACATCCTTACCACTGGTATGCAATAATGTGCAGCTGTTACACTATGGTACTTACTATGGGTATAGATAACAATTCAGGACAGTCATACAGTTACTGCGTCAGGCATGCTGGGATATACACACAGTCATATCAGCACACTGTACTGTTACCAACATGATACTAGTAATACACTTCTATGTAGTCACCCTGTGCATCAGCAACATGTTTACCTGTTCCTGCACTGATGTTGGAGATTGCAGGAGGTGGCACAGTTTCATCATATGCACAGGGTGTGAATTAGGTATGCCTGAGTCTGCCACTGATACCACCAATTGACATGTATGTGTGTTGGTGAGGGACAGCAGTACAGGGTGGGGCACTGTTGGTGCAGTGTGTGCGTGTATGTGGTAGCCCTAGGTGTTAACATTTTGCATGTGTGTATGCATGCACACAGTTCCACCTCATGGCTGCCATATACTGGAGTTTGTGGACAGCCACAGACTGCACCTGGCAGGTCATACAGATCAGTGTCTGTGGGCATGGACACAGCACCTGTGCCTGGCAGGGGTGCTACGGACCATATTCGGTACTAAGCCAGACTGGGTACTGTCATCAGAAGCAGGAGTTTGTTGACTGGACACTGGTCCCTGTTGGGACTGTCCAGAGCCATGTGCATGTGGTCTCCTGGGGCGGTCTGATGACAGCACAGACCCAGCATTGCTGGGGCTGCTGCTGGCACTATGGGGGCATCCGCGGGCCTGTTGTCATCTGCGTTGACTGCCAGCTGCTGCTGGCATACGGCCACGTCGACGTCACAACCGTCCACCATTGCCCTGGCTCATGGACATGTGGTTGTGGAACTGCTGTAATATGTCCCCACAACGTCTGTCTATGACATCAGTGAAATTACGGATAGCATCCGCGATGTCACGCATACTGTCAGTCATGGATGTGTGACATGCTCTCAGCTCCCTCAGACCCTGTCTGGTGTACCTTTCCATACGTGACTGTGCCTGCATGACAACCCAAAACATAGCTGAGGTTGACAGACCTCTTTGGGCATGTCTGCCAGAGGCAGTACGCCCACGGATGCTCCCACGAGAACCCATGGGCAACTGTCTGTGTGGTACCATCTCAGGACCCTGCCCATGGCTGTTGTGTGGGGATGCATGTGCCACAGATACCACATTACCCTGGTCAATGCCCACTGTATCCTGTCCATCACCTAGGGACAATGGTGACATAGGATGTACTGGCAGGATGACTGTGCGCAATGATGGGGTTGACAGCTGTGTACTGTCAATTGGCTGACCAATGACAGACCCTGACACACCTTCCTGTGCCATTACACAGATATCATCATTATCAGTACCTGTGGCACCAGATTCAGGTTCCCTGCTGCAGGACACCAGAGCAGCACCAGAGCCTGTGGGAGGAAGACAGGAAACACAGTTTACAATGTCTACACAATGTTACCAGTGATGCACACATGCACACATGCACACGTGGACACATGCACACATGAACACAGGCACACATGCACACATACACATGCACACATGGACACACGCACACATGCACACCCCGCAGTATACACACAGAGCACTACTGAGTTACACTATTATTACTAGCACTATCAGGACTATTATAGGTATTGTTAAAACACACTCACTAGCATGGATGGGCTGCCTTGCTGTAACACCGGAGGGACCTGCAGAAATGAGGGGATTAATGTCAGTGGGCACAACTGTGCCATTGATACTGCGTATGATACAGTTCAGTAGTACACCAGTTGCCTTTCACATGTCAGCTGCTGATATTGGCAATATCACACCTGCACAATTGCATACTATGTTGACAGCTACATACCAAGGACACACCTTACACATGCATAAACTAACAGTGTACAGAACAGTCAAGTGTACATATGGCATATTACCTGCACGCTCCATGTCGTGTTGTTGTGTGGATCCAGCCTCCATCATAATGCAGGTGTGTTGCTGTTGATGTTCCTGGGCTGGAGTCACAACACTTAGGAGTAGCCCCTCAAGTCTGGTGAGGGGGGGGGGTGTGGCCACCCCACCTCCTGTGGCGCCCTGTTGCCTGTGGATATCCTATGCACGCTGACAGACATTTCTGATTAAATCCCTGCAGTGATGTCGTACCTGCTCATATGTCCTATTATGCGTGCCAATGTCATTTACCCTACAGACAAGGTCTTGCCACAGTGCAGCCCTCTCCTGATGATTCTGGCTGGTGTGGGAAAACAGTATGTCATAATCCCGCCCCAGGCTCTGGTGTATCTCTTCATCTTCTGCAGCAGAGTAGGCAGGATTTTGCTGATGCGCCATGTCCCTGAAAGAGAACACAAACAGGATATCAGCAAACTATGTCAGCAATATATGGCACACATACTATACATGATACTCAACTGTAGTGATATACTACTACTCCCATATATAGCACGTGTGTGTCTCTTGGTGGATACACATGTACATGGCCAGATATCAGTGCTCAGCCAACACCTGTGCAACAATACTTGCCACATTCCATACAACATAGTACCAAGCCCCATCGGTCAGCACACTGAGACAGGTCCAATGCACAGCCTCACTCTGGGGGTTCATACCAAGGTACTGTATGTGGAACGCCATCCACTAGTGTGATCTGGACACAAAATAATTGGCCTGGATATACATATCCCACCAGCACAGTAGACTACTTTGATATATATGTGAATAGACAGATTGTCACTTGTTAGGACTGACATGGTATCCATGCAGCCCACTGGGCCAGTGGAAGCCACAACCCACAATGCTGACCACTTTGCAAATGCTTCCCACGGACATCCCAAAGAATGCATGGAACATGCACACACAATTCTAACCCAGACCCTATGCACCAAGGTTAAGCATCCTGTCTGGTGGACCCCAGCCAAAGACAAATTGTATAACGATAGAAGGAGGCTACTGCAGGACAGAGCAGATTCACATAAAGGGAAGGCACCTGTGGTCGGCACTGGTAATAAGCTAAGTTCTCTCATAACAACATCCAAGGCCAACTCTGAGAGGGAAATGGCCAAGGACACTATAGATAACCACAAGGCCTTCTTCAGTTTTGTTAGACACATGGACCAAAAGCCGCAGATATGCTCTGAGTTACTACACACCTACTTAACATTCACTGAACCCACAGATATTGGCAACATTCTGGCAGACAGGTTCAGTGCAAATATCCCCCCTCCCTCTCCCCCAAACTTATAAATACTTATCACAGCTGAATGTAACCTCCCTATCATCGCAGATGTCCAGGTGAGGGCCGCCCTCAGCAAAGCAGAACACACAGCATCAATGTGACCTGATGGTATCCCTGGATGTGTGCTTCGTAAACTCCAAGAGGAGATACAACCGCATATAAAACTGATATTTAACCATGGCCTTACTACGGGATATGTACCTGAACACTGGCATACAGCAACAGTGGTCCCACTCCACAAAGGAGGCACCTCTACTGACCCTGGGAACTACTGTCCCATAAGCTTAACCAGCCTGGTCTGCAGAGCTATGGAATGATTAATTATGGGACTCATATACAGCGATATTGGGTACCTGCAGACACTTGATCCCACCCAGTTTGCCTTTGTGAAGGGCTGATCCTGCCTTTTCAACCTGGTTGACCTTTTTAAAGCAGTCACTACAGCCATTGATGAGGGCAAAGCAGTCCATACAGCCTACCTGGACTTGCCTAAGGCCTTCAACACAGTACTCCACTCAGGCATCATAGACAAGCTCATCAGCTTACATGTTAATACATATGTCACATGATGGGTTACACACTGGTTGAACAACAGAATCCATAAAATCAAAATTGCGGGAGCCATGTCAGACTCAAAGCCAGTCACATGTGGTATCCCACAGGGCTCTGTCCTAGTACCCCTCTTGTTTGGCATTTACTTCTCAGATGTGAAAGTGAACATGTGCGGGTTGTGGATGACAAAGTTCCCAGATGACTGCAAACTAAGCGCCATAGTCGTTACACCAGCTGACACACACATCCTACAGACAGGCCTCACTATAATGGACAACTGGTGCCAGAATCATGGCCTAACACTGAATTACATATAATGTATAGTCATCCCCTTTGGGTAAAACTACGTGCACACAACTTATCACATAGACATACATATAATACAGACCAATAACACATATGGAGGGTTCACAGTATGTAGACTATTAACTTGTTACTTTACATTTACCTGTGTTTGTCGCAGCTGGTTGCGTTACTGTTAGTATAGCTTCCTGCTGCTGCTAGCCCAGCTTGATACTGACACTGATGACAGCTTCAACTTAGTTTGTCTTACGTGTGGTTTTTGTTTGTGTTCTTATTTTCTTTCTTTCTTTCTCTTTTTCTTTCTCTCTCTCTCTCTCTCTCTGCCTCCAGATGGTGCAAGGAAAGTATTGCATGTGCAGAGTGGGAGTACAGGATGCTTTTATAGGTATCTGCATAAGTCCATGTGATGGCCTCTGCACCAATTGTAAGCCAGCATTTGCTAATTGCATGCAGCCAGTTGTGTACTGATTGCAGTTCTCACTGTGATTTCAGGACAGTGCTATAAAAGGGTATGTGAGATAGACATTGCCCTTTCAGATTGTAAGGGTGGGGACCATGCTAGTATGCTGTGGACACTGTTCTGTGAGTGTAAAGGTTAGTATCTCTCTCATGATTCAGGCTGTGTTGTAGATTCACATTTCTCCATTCATCTCTCCTGTTTCCTGTACTAAGTGTGTATGTACACTGACACCTACAACTATATATATATATATATATATATATATATATATATATATACATATATATATACATATATTTATATTCGTATAATAACTGACATTATTACCTACTAGCTACCAACTAGCATGGCTGTTTCTGTTCACACACTACTATTATAGAAATCCACTAGATTTGACAGTAAATATACATGACATGCTTTGTGTACTACGCATCCTATATTCCCTTTACATTCATTCCTACTATTACATGATATATTTATTGTAGCACAATACTCTTGTCTTACAGTCATGGCTTAGTGGTAAGTCATGCAGACTATTGTTGACAAGGTCCTGGGTTTGGGACTGACAGTGGGATTTTATTTTGCTTTTGAACTGACTACAGGACCTGTCAATCAGAGTGACTAAGGCACTTTTAAGCAGTTGTAACCGGGTTAGCGCTAGTTTGCGTGGAGCTCCCGCATGCGCACTGGCATTCAGCTCCACGCACACCCGCTTACAGACGCTTAACAGTGCTTACTCTGGCGCACACCCACGCTATTTTCTTTGAAAGAAATGAAAATGGGGAGACAGGAAAGTGGTGAAAAAGGGGTCACAAAGAGGGTAAGACAGTAGGGAAACAAGCTTGGGTTTTGCAGGAGGGATGTAGGTAAGGCCCATAGCTGCCCATTTCTTCATCAGCAACAGCTGTGCATATGTTTGTAATTTGGTGTGACATTTGAAACCTTCCACCCCTGAGAGAGGTGTCAGGACAACAATAATACTTGGTGTACAGCCAATTGTAATTGATAGTTTCCATGTCCAGCAGACGTGTGCGGAATGGGCAGTTACGTATGGGGCGTAATTTTTTTGTGGGTACAGAGTGCCCTTTTTTTTTTTTTTTCAGGTGAGAGTGGTATGTCAGGTAAAGGAAGTCGTTATAGCTGGGGAGGTAGGTTGGGTAGGTCAACAGACAAGACAAACAAGACGCATACAGGGCGGTGTATGACACATGTGGGGGGGGGGTTACACAATTGACGGGGACGGATGTTTGGATATCCAGAGACCATGAGCCCACAGATGGCAACAGTGGAACTGATATCCCCACCCATGGGCAGTTGCCACTGTTCCTTCACTGCCCAGGATGGGGCTGTGCTGGGGGCTGTGTAGGCCAGGCAACAGGCATGCCCATAAGTTGTGCCACCTGTGCCTCAAGCTGGCGTAGGGGCCCAAGAACAGATTCCCAGATCTCCCTACGCACCACAGTCCGGACACTACGGAGGGTGAGTGGTGGTTCTCCTCCAGCCACACTTGCAGAGGGGGGACGAGCCCCATCCCCTGCAGCGTTTCCACCCGCAGGTGGCACAGGGCCACCGGAGGAGGGTCCAGACTGGGCACTGCTGCCAGGTGCACTCGCCAGCTGAGGTGGGAGAGGTGGGTCTGCTGGAACCCGCCTTCCCTGTCGTCCTATGTTTTGCATTATGTCATGACAGTTTGGGTTAGTAACATAAAATACCATTCGGAATTAGTTGCAACAGCATGCATTAGTATTCCCATTAACCAAACACCCAGATATTCGCACCATTGAACAGCGAGCATAACACATGCATAATTTGAACAGCAATACACAGTCCAACAACATGCAGGGTTGATTGATGGCAACAGGCCATCAGGTTTGGATGTATGAACAGGGCAGATGCATCAACGTACATGCAAATATGTATGACCCAACAGGAGAAATGTCCAGGGGTTTTAATTGTAATTGCACATATCAATTTCACTTGGAATGGATTATATGTGGTTATAGGGTAGGGTGAAGAAAATATAATTAACACCTTCAAATACCAATACATATGTGTACATTTCTAATAGCTGCAGATATATACACACTACTGTTCTACCTACAGTTTCCTATGTGATAACTACTTCAAGTTGGTGATAGGTCTGTTACTGCTACATCAATATACATTTTATTGTTATTCATACACGTTCATATCTGACTTTGTTCAGCTACATCATCCTGCTACATTTGCTTTATATAGCTATAGACAACTGTGGATGTTTGGTATTTCAGACAATCATACTATCTGCATATTGCAGACTGAGAGCAACATATCCAGATTTTGGGATACACATTCCAGCTGCAGCAACATTTTGAACACATTTTGCAGTTTGGTTCTGCTTGTCACATTTATTTCATTCTGTACTGACTGCAGTATACTTTATTCAGGGGTTATTGCTACTTTATTGGTGGATTCTTAACTCTTTCTCACACTCTCTCACATGTTTTAATTTTACAATTCAGGATGGTACTTACTTCTAGGCTTTATTGACATGTTTTACCTGTAATTATTACAATCCTTTCCAGCAGTCTCACTTCTGTCATGTTTCAGTATTTCAACAGGGATATATTTAACACATGTGATTTCATCATCTTCTGCAGCTATACTTTTCAGCTTGCTGCAGGTTGTGTACTATTATATTACAGGTGGGGCCTCTTTATTTCAGACTTTATTTCAGACATTTTCATTTTTCTGTTTGGATTACAGACTGCAACACACTTTTGTAATCAAGCATTGCACATTTTATTACTTAGTGACTACACTGCACTCTTTTGCTAACTGTCATACTTTTATATTTCTTTACAGTTACAGGGGAAGGATTTATATTTCTTTACAGTTACAGGGGAAGGATTACTGACCTGCCTGGTGGCGCAACCACACCAGTCTATTGCCATAGGCTCTGTGGTTCGCAGAAAGGACACCTGCAGCTGTAATATAAATAAGGTAATATTGGAATACACATCTCCATAATATCAGCTAGGTTAATTTCTTACATGCATAATTAAATGTAACTTACTCAGTAGTGGAGCGTTGGGCATTTGCCGGGCCTCCTGGATCCAATGGTTCAGTTGGTCCTGCTTACGTATCTTCAGGTCCGCATGGTGGTGACGGACCTGCTCACCAGTCCTTGGAATCCCTGTGGCACTGGTGAAATCATGAGCCAACCGGTCCCTTGCCTCAGCCCTATATGCTCCCCACAGGACCTGGCCCTGCATGAGTTGGGCCTCATGATTGTGGACAAGGAGCCAGACCATATATCTGGACTCCTCAACACCCCACCTCTGTGCTCGGAAGCAACTACCCTCACCTACTCCTGACATTCTGGCTGCAGGTTAGTTCTACAATTGGTTATGCTGTGTATTCCCGCCTATGGGGCTTATATATGCTGTTTTTCCCACACTTATCTGTGATTGGCCATTTTGGAATTGTATCAGCTTCACAAAACCTGCTTTGTCATGCTCCTCTTTCTATTCATTCCTATATATTTGCTATTACTGCATTTCTAAGTACATCTGTCATGGCTTAGTGGTTCAGTACCTTGACTATGGTGCATGGTATCCTGAGTTTGAACATGGCCACTGCTTTTTATATTTTATGTCTGTCTAGACAGGCTAGGGGGTGTGTCTGTGTAAAGGCAGTTTTGTTACAGCTTGCTCAACGTTGCCCGTCGGTTAGCTTGTTGGCGCGGTGCGCAGCTCCGTGCAAACGGGTTACGCTGGTTTACGCTACATTTGGCTGTAAACATGCATATTACGCTCAACTCACCTACGGGCACTCATTTTGCACCTATTGAACCATTGCTCACCTACGGGCACTCATTTTGCACCTGTTAAACCACTGCTCACCTACGGGCAGATGCACTCAACTTGTTAAACTATAGCTCAGCTATGGGCACATCTGGCATTTGTTATTATTTTATCTCACATTTCTTCACAATAACTGGCCTATTTCATTACATTTTACATAAAATATAATTTTATATGTGTACATATGTGTCAGGGACTTGTTTCGTGCTTATTTCACTAAAAATAAAAATTGATGTTGTGGGGGCTCGAACCATGACTGCTTGCTCTTCAGCCGACGTCTCTACCACTATGCTATTGCATTTTTGCTTACTTTGCATAGTTAGTTCTTATATGCTTTTCCACTTACTGCTAACTGTGGCTGAGCTACGAGCACGCCTGCACAAACGAGCGCACTCACGGGCAAACATCTTTACAGTTTAAAAAAAATATTAAACATGTTCATTTATATGATTTTATGTTCATAGTCTGTGGAGGCATGTGTTGTGTTGTGTTTATTCACATTTCCATGTACTCTGTCATGGGGGTTTACTTTGTGCACTTTTACTCTTCTGGGGCTGTGTCCGCTTGCAGGGCTCGGCCTACGGACACGCCCCCTGCTGTCTTCCACGGACCGTGTTAGCCTTAGGTGTGATTCAGCATGCCCTCATGCATATGCATGACATGCTGACATCACACCGTTTAACTGCAGCCTCAGTGTAAGCCTTGTATCTCTTACACGGAGGCTTCGTGAATCCTGCCCAATGTGTTTTACCAAGTAGTTGATGTTAATTCAGTCAATAAGCATTTTAATGCTATTGATAAATCTCTCAAACAGTTAGAGGCTGATAATGCTATTTCTATGGATGAATATTTATTTATGTCTGTTACGTCACCAAGCTTGGGTAGACTTTTTGGAATTCCAAAAAATGAATAAAGATCAAAGTAACCCTCCATTCAGACACATCATCTGTAATAAGAAGACAAAAACAGAAAAAAAACAGCAGAATATCTAGATGCAGTGTTCAACCCTCTTGTACAGTCCACAGCTTTTTATCTAAGAGATTCTTGGGCCTTCTTGGATGAGTTATATAAGAAGAAAGAAATGTTATCTAATTGTATTTTTGTCACTATGGATGTGGAAGCATGTATACAAACATTACCATAAAGAAGGTTTAATGTATTTAAAGTTATTTCTTAACAAATACACCAACTTTCTACCATTAAAGTTAACACTTTGGTCACACTTATGGAGACTGTACTTAAAACTTTTTCTTTATTAATGAAAAAATCTATAAGCAAATAAGGGCAGTGGCAAAGGGATCTAAGGTAGCTCCTGCATTTGCTAACCTTGTCCTCAGTACTTGGGAACTGGAACACTTATCAACTTTGAACAGTTTCAAACATGTTATTGTTTATAAATGATACATATATTTAAATCTATGGCGTTCGCACAACAACTGAACCAAAAAGGGAAAAAAGCTTACGCCTACCGCTATGTTATCTTGAGATGCCGATAAATTCCAACCAGTCCAGTATTCAAAAGCAGCACCAAAAGAACTTAATAAAAACTTCAGCGTTTATTAAAATATCCATATGAACCACATAGCAGTATCCTAAAAGTTAAGCGCTTTCACCCGTTAACAATACGGGCTTCATCAGAACTGAATTCAGTACTAAAAACAGTTTCAATTTAAATAATCTTTTGGCGCCAAATAATGTAGCCAAATCAAAGCTACAGCTACTAAATAACAACATTAACAAACATATATTTAAAATTAGTTGTATGTATATACACACGTTCAGATAGATGCACAACAAAGTTCTGACACAAATTAATATATTAAAAAAATTAATATATAAAAACATACGAGGTAGCTTTATAATAAGATGTATTATATTATAGTAGAATTAATCTAGTATGTAAAGCAACGGCTTGATAGAATAAGGCTGGCAACACCACTTTTGGAAAGCAGTTATCCCACTTTCTATTTCAAAAACACCAGCAATGTTCCCATTTTTAGATTTTAGTCTCTTGTAAAAAAAAAGAACACTTTAACCATGCACTGATTTAATATAATAATAATAATAATAATGGCATTTGCCTCATAAGAAGAAAACACTCCCTTTTAACATACTTTCTTTCATATAATTCATCCATATATTTTCTTGCATTAGACTGACTTATGCCAGTCACCACTTGTCTATATTGGATATCATTAAGCCAGACCCAAGAGAGGGCAACTATAAGGGGTATCTATCATACAAGGAATTGTGGTGGCAACTTTTTACTGATGCATCCTCTCCCCCTGGGTTGAATAATTTTATTTCTAAAAAAGGCCCCCCCCCAAAAAATTTTTTTTTTGGGTTTTCCCAAAAATTTTTTTTTTTTTAAAAAAAAAAAAGGGGGGGGGGTTTTTTTGGGGGTTTTTTTAAAATTTCCCCCCCCCCAAAAAAAACCCCCAAAAAAGGGGGGCCCCAAAAATTTTTTTAATGCAAAAAACCCCCCTTTTGGGAAAAAAAAAAGTTTTTTTTTTTTTTAAAATGCCCTTTTTTTTTGGTTTAAATTTTTTTTTCTTTTTTTTTTTTTTTAAAAAAAATTTTGAATTTTTTTTTGGAACCAAAAAAAAAAATTTTTTAAAAAAAATTTTTAAAAAATTTAAAAAAATTTTTGGTTTTTTTTTAAAACCCCCCCAAAATTCCAAAAAACCCTTTTTTTTAAAAAAAATAAAGGGGAAAAAAAAGGGTGGGGGGGAAGAAAAAAAAAAATTATTTTTAAAAAAGGGGAAAATTTTTTTAAAAAACCCCCTTTTTAAAAAACCCGGGGTTTTCCCCTTTTGGGGGGTTTTTTTTGGAAAAAAAAAAAATTTTTTTAAAAAAAAATTTTTTAAATTTTAATAAAAAAAAACCCCTTTTAACTTTTTTTTTAAAAAATTTAACCTTTTTTTATAAATTAAAAAAAAAAAAAAAAATTTTTTTTTCCAAAAAATAATTTTATGGGGGAAACAATAAAAAATTTTTTTTTTCCCCCGGGTTTTTTTAAAAATTTTTTTAAAAATTTTTTTAAAAATTTTTCCTTTAAAAAAAAAATTTTTTTTTAAAAAAGCTAAAAAAAAATTTTTTTTTTAAAAAATTTTTTTTAAAAAATTTTTTAAAAAAAAATTTTTTTTTAAAAAAATTAAAAAAAAATTTTTAAATTTTTTTTTTTGGGGAAAATTTAAAAAAAAAATTTTTTTTCAAAAAATTTTTTTTTAAATTGGGGTTTTATTTGAACCCTTCGGGAAGCCCTTTAAAAAAAAAACTTTTTTTAAAGGAAAAAAACCAAAGTTTATTTTTTTTTTTTTGGGGGGGAAAAAAAAAAACCAAAAAAAAGGGGGGGGTTTTTTTCAAAAATTTTTTTTGGGGGGGGTTTTTTTTTTTTTTTCCCCCCCAAAAAAAAAAAAAAAAAAAAAAGGGTCCCCCCTTTTTTTTTTCCCAAAAAAAATTTTTTGGGAAAAAATTTTTTTTAAAAAAAAGAAAAAAATTTTTTTTTAAAAAAATTTTTTTTTAAAAAAAAAGGGGGGGGAAAAAATTTTTTAAAAAACCCCCCCAAAAATTTCCCCAATTTAAAAAAAAAATTTTTAAAGGAAACCAAAAATTTTTTGGGGTTTTTAAACCCCAAAAAAAAAAAAATTTTTAAAATTTTTTTCCCTTTTTTTAAAAAAAAAAAATTTTTTAAAAAAAATTTTTTTTTTTGGGGGGAAAAAAAATTTCCTTTTTTTAAAAAAAAAAAAAAAAAATTTTTTTTGGAAAAAAAAAATTTTTTTTTAAAAAAAAAATTTAAAAAAGGGGGGGTTTTTTGGGCCCCCCAAAAAAAACCCCAAAAAAGGGCCCCCCAAAAAACCTTTTTTTTTCCCCGGGTTTAAAAATTTTTTTTTTTAAAAAATTTTTTTGGGGGGTTTTTTGGGGTTTTTTCCCTTCAACAGAATTTAAGAGCATTTTGGGGTATTAGGTCTAGGAACATGAACAATGCTACTAAACATAATGACGGTAATTTTGTTAAGTTCCAGTTTTGGTGTTGGAACAGGTTAAAGTTTTTTTTGGTAATACTGATACACTTTGGGAAATAAAACAAGTGGCAGCTACTGTTGAACTTGAACTTCCCCAGTTTAAATGAACATATAAACATAAAATGTGCTCTGAGATGGTTTAACTGATTAATTTGCAAAATTCAGTTTTACGTGTTCTTTTTTTCAGTTTGAATGTATACTGCTCAATTTATTGGTTAATGTATATAAGAATAATTAAGATTCTAATGTTTCTCACATGGTATGTATCTTAGTTTTTTTCATATTGTCATTAAAAAGTATTGCATTCTGAAAAAGTTCTACCACCCATGAAGAACAAGTTTTAAATTTCCAGTCTGCATATTTTTATTTATCTAAATATTTAAAAGTTTTTCTGCTGTTGCAGCCACTTTTATTTTATTTTTTTTATATTTAAAGGGGGGGTTAGAAAATTTTATATATATATATATATATATATTTTAAAATTTTTTATTTGTGTTTTTTATATATATATATTTTATATATATATATATATATATATATATATATATATATATATATTTTATATATTATATATATATTGTATTTTATATATATATATATATAATATATATATATATATATATATATATATACAAAACAAAAAAAAAACACATACACACACACACACACAAAAAAAATATATATATGGTTCTGTTATTCTCAGAAAAAAATGTTGAATCACAACATTTTGAAAAAAGAAAAATCAAAAACCCATTTAGTTAATTGGGTGCATCCCCCACACCATATGAAATTTTACATTCCACCCCGGATAGCACAACAATGGCTAAAGGGCAAATTCCATTTTAATGATCTTGTGTGTTCAACATTTTGAGTTTCATCAAATCAAATGGTATAGAACTATATACATATATTATATATACATATACAGATATGGGGCTACTTCTGTTGATCAAAAAACTTTCAAAAAAGAAAGCCTAGGCCCCCTTTAGCAAAATGCATTTCACCCATGAATCAGTTAACTGGAGCATGGTACAGTAATAAGGGGGGGAAAAAACTTTTCCCTTAATAAATTTTTTTATTTATTAAACCCCTTCCCCAAAAACAAAAAACCCCACCCCCCAAAACCCAAAAATTTTGGTGGGCTGGCCAAACCCACAAAAAGACTTTTCCTTTTATTTCCCGAGGGGTTTTGGTGAAACCCCCAACCAGGGCCCAAAGGGGAACAACAATCAACCCCAAAAACCCCAACAACCCAAACACAACCAAAAAAAAACACAAAAAACACACACACACACACACAAAACATGTATATATGTGTTTATGAGTTTTTTACTAGGGTTTTTCCTGATTTAATTTATATAAGTTTTTGTTTCTAATACCATGACAGGGAAAGGACCCCATTTCAGTCAGGTTATGATTAAAGTTGATGAAGTTAAAATTGTTTAATCTTTGATGCTATCCAAAAATGCACTAGGATCTGCATGTGTGTGCATGTTTTTGTGAAAAAGCATGTGCCCCATTCTTCAACATACTGGTATCATATCCAGAAATGCATACTCTTTTGCTAGCTGGAACCCCAATAATAAAAGCAGCTATTGGAGGATTAGTTAAAGAATGAATGCATGCATGAATTAATATGTTCATAGGTGTATACTAGGCTAATGACCATTAGGGCCTTTATAAGCCTACCCCTGCAACCCCGACTTGTTCCAAAATTTCTATGTTTTAGACATTTATATAGAGGTGATTGTTTGTTATGACATGATTTACTGGCTGCCTTTATCTATCAGAGACTTGGGTGCCAGACCAGGGGTGAATTTTCGATTTCCCATCCAGTGATCCCAGTTAGGATTAAATAGGGTTAGGGAGGCACTTTGTTTTACATGGATGGGGAGCCTGTTTCTGAGAAAGGGATTCTCTGACATACATATCTGTCTGTCTAACATGTCCTATATATGCCACAAGCAAAATTTGGGCTTTAGATCTAGTAGTCCTGATGTTATTTGTTTTGTGGATATCAGAGTTGAGAGCCAGAGATGTCTTGTATTCCAGGCATAGATCACCTCTCAGTAACCTGTAGGAAACTAAGTATAGAGATAGGAATTTGAGGCAATCTGCATAGGACATTGTGTTTTTGCCCTGCACACGCGTGGACACAGGCACACATGCACACATACACATGCACACGTGGACACATGCACACATGCACTCCCCGCAGTATACACACAGAGTACTACTGAGTTACACTATTATTACTAGCACTATCAGGACTATTATAGGTATTGTTAAAACACACTCACCGGCATGGATGGGCTGCCTTGCTGTAACACCGGAGGGACCTGCAGAAATGAGGGGATTAATGTCAGTGGGCACAACTGTGCCATTGATACTGCGTATGATACAGTTCAGTAGTACACCTGTTGCCTTTCACATGTCGGCTGTTGATATTGGCAATATCACACCTGCACAATTGCATACTATGTTGACAGCTACATACCAAGGACACACCTTACACATGCATAAACTAACAGTGTACAGAACAGTCAAGTGTACATATGGCATATTACCTGCACGCTCCATGTCGTGTTGCTGTGTAGATCCAGCCTCCATCATAATGCAGGTGTGTTGCTGTTGATGTTCCTGGGCTGGAGCCACAACACTTAGGAGTAGCCCCTCCAGTCTGGTGAGGGGGGGATGTGTGGCCACCCCACCTCCTGTGGCGACCTGTTGCCTGTGGATATCCTATGCACGCTGACGGACATTTCTGATTAAATCACTGCAGTGATGTCGTACCTGCTCATATGTCCTATTATGCATGCCAATGTCATTTACCCTACGGACAAGGTCTTGCCACAGTGCAGCCCTCTCCTGCTGATTCTGGCTGGTGCGGGAAAACAGTATGTCAAAATCCTGCACCAGGCTCTGGTGTATCTCTTCTGCAGCAGAGTAGGCAGGATTTCGCTGACGCGCCATGTCCCTGAAAGAGAACACAAACAGGATATCAGCAAACTATGTCAGCAATATATGGCACACATACTATACATGATACTCAACTGTAGTGATATACTACTACTCCCATATATAGCATGTGTGTGTCTCTTGGTGGATACACATGTACATGGCCAGATATCAGTGCTCAGCCAACACCTGTGCAACAATACCTGCCACATTCCATACAACATAGTACCAAGCCCCATCGGTCAGCACACTGAGACAGGTCCAATGCACAACCTCACTCTGGGGGTTCATACCAAGGTACTGTATGTGGAACGCCATCCACTAGTGTGATCTGGACACAAAATATTCGGCCTGGATATACATATCCCACCAGCACAGTAGACTACTTTGATATATATGTGAATAGACAGATTGTCACTTGTTAGGATTGACATGGTATCCATGCAGCCCACTGGGCCAGTGGAAGCCACAACCCACAATGCTGACCACTTTGCAAATGCTTCCCACGGACATCCCAAAGAATGCATGGAACATGCACACACAATTCTAACCAAGACCCTATGCACCAAGGTTAAGCATCCAGTCTGGTGGACCCCAGCCAAAGGCAAATTGTATAACGATAGAAGGAGGCTACTGCAGGACAGAGCAGATTCACATAAAGGGAAGGCACCTGTGGTCGGCACTGGTAATAAGCTAAGTTCTCTCATAACAACATCCAAGGCCAACTCTGAGAGGGAAATGGTCAAGGACACTATAGATAACCACAAGGCCTTCTTCAGTTTTGTTAGACACATGGACCAAAAGCCGCAGATATGCTCTGAGTTACTACACACCTACTTAACATTCACTGAACCCACAGATATTGGCAACATTCTGGCAGACAGGTTCAGTGCAAATATCCCCCCTCTCCCCCAAACTTATAAATACTTATCACAGCTGAATGTAACCTCCCTATCATCGCAGATGCCCAGGTGAGGGCCGCCCTCAGCAAAGCAGAACACACAGCATCAATGTGACCTGATGGTATCCCTGGATGTGTGCTACGTGAACTCCAAGAGGAGATACAACCGCATATAAAACTGATATTTACCCGTGGCCTTACTACGGGATATGTACCTGAACACTGGCATACAGCAACAGTGGTCCCACTCCACAAAGGAGGCACCTCTACTGACCCTGGGAACTACCGCCCCATAAGCTTAACCAGCCTGGTCTGCAGAGCTATGGAATGATTAATTATGGGGCTCATATACAGCGATATTGGGTACCTACAGACACTTGATCCCACCCAGTTTGCCTTTGTGAAGGGCTGATCCTGCCTTTTGAACCTGGTTGACCTTTTTAAAGCAAAGCAAAATGTCCAAACTTCCGAAGAAAGCAGTTATAGCTCCACAATTCACAGACCACACCAACTAGTGTGTATGGTGTTCTTAACGCAAAATAAGTTTATTTTTCCACAGTGTAACAAAGCGTTTTCGCCAGTCAAAATAGAATAGCTTCTTCAGAGAAACATTAAAACTTTTTAAGTGTTGGCACTCTTTATACAATACAAAACGGACATGCTCTGTGTAAAATACACGTCATTTCCTTACCGTAAGATTTTTTATACACATACATCCTTTATAAAAATGTCTTAGACATACGGTTGGGAAGGTGGCCTAATGGTTAAGGTGTTTGCCTTGCAAACACAAGATGCAGGGTTTGAGTCTCACAAAGGATAATTGGCTAGGCTTAAAATGGCTCACAAGGGCAGTTAGCCTAGTACCAACCTATCTATCTATCTAAGATACAAATATAAAAAAGAATTTAAAAAGAAACTGTCCGTGTCGGTCCATACAACTCCCTCCATTTAAAAACTAGCTTCATACACCAAAGCTAGAGTCTCCTACCATATCCATAACATTATTTCTTATACAATATGTAATATGGTCTTGAAGTAAGTGACTGCTACATCAGTCAACCACACTCCTGTACTATTACCTCGTCTTAAATATAAAGGTATGTCCCATAATTTGTAAAGTGAGAAACATAAAAATGTATTTATATCATAAGTGCAATTAATAAAAAACAAAAAATGCAGTTAATAAAAAACTAGATACATTTTGGGGCAGCAAAATATCCTTAATACATGTCCCTAATGCACCCTCACTCAATGTTGGGCATTGGTGTATCTATCTAAAATCTGTAATATACAAATAATGACAGAGTAAGAAAAATACCTTAGTAGACTTCAACATTACCATTGTATACCCAATTCACTTCCGTAAAAATGAGTATATACAGTTAGAAAAGTCACTTGTTATGCCCCTGGGTACTATCCAATATTTACCTAGGAATTGAACTATCTAAGGTAACTTTTCAATTTAAGGAGACAAGAGATGTTACAATTGTCGTTTAGACCAGGAGAGTTGAAGGCATTCAATTTTATTTGCCATTCCAACTCCCTGGTTTCCAGTCTAATTGATGTAGGTCCTCCTCTACTACTCTGTGGGATATGGTCAATGGCTGTAAAATAAAATTTGTGTCCTATATGTTGGTCTATATGCTTTGCTAAAGCATTTTCATTATTTTGTTTCCTAATAGCGTACATATGTTGGTAAATCCTCTCCCTAAACGCACGGTCCGTTTTACCAACATAATCCTTGGGACAACTGTCACAAGTAGCAAGATAAACAATAGACCTAGTTTCAATTTATCTTGTGACCAATCGAATATTTTTGCCATTGATTCGAAATGAACTCCTATTTTCACACAGCTACACCAGTTACAGCCCACAAATAAATGTCCTTTTGTTTCGAAAAGGGATCAACCTTTTGTTCCTTCCAACAGGGTTTTCAAGTTTCTCCCCTTCCTGTACACAATAGTTGGTTTTGTCCCCAATTTTTCTAATAATAATCTGTTACTAGAAATAAAGAACTAATTTTTGTAGAGAATAGAACTGATTTCTTTCGAATCTATGTTATATGTTGTAATAAAACTACAGGAATAGCTCCGTGTCCCTTCATTAACCTGTGTTAAAGTAGATTCCAGATCCATATTTTTTATCACAGGAGTACATGTGAGCACATTACCACCAGTGCTAATTTGGGTATTTAACAAAGGTGTGTAAAAACCATTCTCTCTCTCTCTTGTTCCTCACCTCTACTATTAACTCGTTGATTAATACTTCAGGATAGTCTCGATTTTTAAACATGTCATAAAGAAGCTGACATTCAATATTGAATTTGTCTTCAGTGCTACACATCTTTACTGCTCTAATCAGTTGCCCTTTAATGATAGAGCGTTTCTGTTTATATGGATGTTGGCTAGAATAGTGAAGAAATGAGTTGCAATAAGTTTGTTTCCTATGTATTGAGGAAGTCAGCAACCCATCTTCTAAATTCTTTTCTAGTTTAACATCCAAATAATCCATATTGGATGTAGAAAATTTGTGTGTAAACCTGAAGAATTCAGTAGTGTTGTTCATGTAATCAAGAAGTTCCAACGCATCCTGTTCTGAACCCTTAAATATCATAAAGATATCGTCCAGAAATCTTGTGTAGTAGGCTATCTGGTGTGTGTAGTTTGGGTTCCCAAGAATGAATCGTTTTTCCCAGTAGGCTACAAAGATATTAGCTACCGACGGGCCACATGGCGAACCCATTGCTATGCCTTGTGTTTGCAAAAAGTATTTTTTATCAAATGTGAAGAAATTAGATGTTAGTATTATATCTAGTAGGTCCGTAACTGTATCGATCTCATTTTTCAGAACCTCTAGACTGGTCAAAAAACTGCCTATCCACTCAATGGCTTCCAAATGAGGTATAGATGTGTAAAGATCCACCACGTCTATAGTAAGAAAATTACATAGTGGATCTATTTGGAGCTCATTGATGTCAGAAAGGAAGGACCATGAATCTTTACAGATGTAAGGCACTGTTTTTATATACTTGGAAAGGATTTTGTCCACTAGGCATGCACATGGGTAAGTCATAGAAGATCTAGCATCTATGAGTGCTCTCATGGGTGGGTTATGAAGGTCTTTATGAATCTTTGGAATTCCAAAGATAACAGGGGTCTTAGGTGTAGTGATGTCTATATATTGGTAGGTGTCATTATCAATTTTCCCTGCCAAAAATAGGTCACGAAAATAACCCCTGTTTCTAGAATAGACCATGTTCATCTCATTGACAGAAGCAGGTGTATAAGCTGGACTATCCAAAATACAGGACATTTTTTGGATATAGTCAACGTTGTCAAAGATGACCAACCCTCCCCCTTTATCAGGTTTGAAAACCCTCACTGGTAAGTGACAAAGTTCATTTAAGAGCACTTTTTGTCCCTTAGAGATATTGTATTTCTGATGCCTAGAACAATTGTTTCTATTGGAATCTAGATATCTAAGATCAAACTCACACACTCTTTCAAAGAGAGACAGGTCGGGGTGTATTGGTGGATTGAATACACTTGACAATTTTAATTTACAACCATCCTGTTGCATAGGGGTTGAAAACAATAATCCTAGGTTTAACTTCCGTGTAAAACATTTCAGATCAATAATAGTGTCTGTCAGATTGAAATGACTGCTAGGTACAAAAGTATTACCAAGAGCCAATAAATCAATTAGCTCTTGTTCTATAGTAAAACTAGAAAAATTGTAGATTTTAAAATCCCCTTTAGTATTGACCAATATTTTAACACTGGTGTCCTGATGAATATCCAAGTGGCTATCACAGTTCAAACTTGATTGTTGTTCCATCGTCTGTTCCTGTAATTCTTCTGGTATTTGTTGTTCTGTTGGCCTAAAAAAACATTTTTGTGGTTTTGTTGGCCTTCCCCCTGGAATCGTTGGCCATTGTTATTGTTATAATTACTGGCCTTGATTCTATTGCTCCGCCGTGGACCCTCAGGAACTTCCAGTTCGTATTCATCCTGAATAGTATCTACTACAGAGTCTACTTGGGGCCCTTGGTCATGCCCGTTGGAATTGCATGATGTAACAGTAGAGGTAACCTCACGTTGTGCATATGCCGTTGTTAATTTAACATAGGCTTTATTTTGTTGGTAAGCTATTCTGTCTCTGGCTAATTTTTTACCCTTGTTGACTTTGAGTTTTACCAGCAACGCATCTATGCTATTAAAAATGCGAGCATAGTCATATTTGTACCTTACAAAGTCAATGTCCATCTTAATCAGTTTATCCAGATCATTGATCTCAACTGTCAACATAGAAATATGTGACGTGTAATGTTTGATCATTAGCTCCAACAATTGAAGACCTTGTTGGTCAAACAGAACTCGCAAATCTGTTAAGAATGAATCATCCGCAAGTAAGCCAGTTGGTGCAAAAGAACTACGTAGACCCTTTGGAACAATTTTATCTTGTACACATTGGTTCAAATAGCATACTTCCAACTGTAACTTCCTTAGTTTTAACAGTTTTTGATCGAATAATTTAAGTCTACTTACTAAGGTATCCACAGTTGTTACCATATTAACCTCCTGTAGTGCCGGTAGTTCCTGCAAACCTTGTTGTGTAAATGCGAAGGAATCCAAGGCTGTAATCCATTCGCCTAAAGCCGGAACCCCAATAAGCACGTTGTATTGACCATTGTTATCACCCAAGGAATCCGAGGAAGCGGGCGCCATAGAATTGCCGTTGTCGGCTGCAGAGTTAACATTCCGTTGACCTGCTGGAATAGAAGAAGTGTCCATATTCCCAGATCCGTTGCTTACACTCATACCGCCAGTATTGTTGTTCCTGCCATTTCCACGGTCAATGTTATCCAACCGTGAATTCAATTGATCAAGTCTTTGTGTGATCACAACTAACAATGTTGCCATATCATTGTTAGAACTGGGTCTTTCTAAATTCGTAGACCCAAAAATGTTCGGACTAGCCGGACTGGATAGTGAACCTGAAGCCATAAATACCGACAAACAAACCAAAGCAAAATGTCCAACCTTCCGAAGAAAGCAGTTATAGCTCCACAATTCACAGACCACACCAACTAGTGTGTACGGTGTTCTTAACGCAAAATAAGTTTATTTTTCCACAGTGTAACAAAGCGTTTTCGCCAGTCAAAATAGAATAGCTTCTTCAGAGAAACATTAAAACTTTTTAAGTGTTGGTGCTCTTTATACAATATAAAACGGACATGCTCTGTGTAAAATACACGTCATTTCCTTACCGTAAGATTTTTTATACACATACATCCTTTATAAAAATGTCTTAGACATACAAATATAAAAAAGAATTTAAAAAGAAACTGTCCGTGTCGGTCCATACAACTCCCTCCATTTAAAAACTAGCTTCATACACCAAAGCTAGAGTCTCCTACCATATCCATAACATTATTTCTTATACAATATGTAATATGGTCTTGAAGTAAGTGACTGCTACATCAGTCAACCACACTCCTGTACTATTACCTCGTCTTAAATATAAAGGTATGTCCCATAATTTGTAAAGTGAGAAACATAAAAATGTATTTATATCATAAGTGCAATTAATAAAAAACAAAAAATGCAGTTAATAAAAAACTAGATACATTTTGGGGCAGCAAAATATCCTTAATACAAGTCCCTAATGCACCCTCACTCAATGTTGGGCATTGGTGTATCTATCTAAAATCTGTAATATACAAATAATGACAGGGTAAGAAAAATACCTTAGTAGACTTCAACATTACCATTGTATACCCAATTCACTTCCGTAAAAATGAGTATATACAGTTAGAAAAGTCACTTGTTATGCCCCTGGGTACTATCCAATATTTACCTAGGAATTGAACTATCTAAGGTAACTTTTCAATTTAAGGAGACAAGAGATGTTACTTTGGTGTATGAAGCTAGTTTTTAAATGGAGGGAGTTGTATGGACCGACACGGACAGTTTCTTTTTAAATTCTTTTTTATATTTGTATGTCTAAGACATTTTTATAAAGGATGTATGTGTATAAAAAATCTTACAGTAAGGAAATGACGTGTATTTTACACAGAGCATGTCCGTTTTGTATTGTATAAAGAGCGCCAACACTTAAAAAGTTTTAATGTTTCTCTGAAGAAGCTATTCTATTTTGACTGGCGAAAACGCTTTGTTACACTGTGGAAAAATAAACTTATTTTGCGTTAAGAACACCGTACACACTAGTTGGTGTGGTCTGTGAATTGTGGAGCTATAACGACCTTTTTAAAGCAGTCACTACAGCCATTGATGAGGGTAAAGCAGTCCATACGGCCTACCTGGACTTGCCTAAGGCCTTCAACACAGTACTCCACTCAGGCATCATAGACAAGCTCATCAGCTTACATGTTAATACATATGTCACATGATGGGTTGCACACTGGTTGAACAACAGAATCCATAAAATCAAAATTGCGGGAGCCATGTCAGACTCAAAGCCAGTCACATGTGGTATCCCACAGGGCTCTGTCCTAGTACCCCTCTTGTTTGGCATTTACTTCTCAGATGTGAAAGCGAACATGTGTGGGTTGTGGATGGCAAAGTTCCCAGATGACTGCGAACTAAGCGCCATAGTCGTTACACCAGCTGACACACACATCCTACAGACAGGCCTCACTGTAACAGGCAACTGGTGCCAGAATCATGGCCTAACACTGAATTACATGTAATGTATAGTCATCCCCTTTGGGTAAAACTATGTGCACACAACTTATCACATAGACATACATATAGATAAAGACCAATAACACATATGGAGGGTTCACAGTATGTAGACTATTAACTTGTTACTTTACATTTACCTGTGTTTGTCGCAGCTGGTTGCGTTACTGTTAGTATAGCTTCCTGCTGCTGCTAGCCCAGCTTGATACTGACACTAATGACAGCTTCAACTTAGTTTGTCTTACGTGTGGTTTTTGTTTGTGTTCTTATTTTCCTTCTTTCTTTCTTTTTTTCTTTCTATCTCTCTCTCTGCCTCCAGATGGTGCAATGAAAGTATTGCATGTGTGGAGTGGGAGTACAGGATGCTTTTGTAGGTATCTGCATAAGTCCATGTGATGGCCTTTGCACCAATTGTAAGCCAGCATTTGCTAATTGCATGCAGCCAGTTGTGTACTGATTGCAGTTCTCACTGCGATTTCAGGACAGTGCTACAAAAGGGTATGTGAGATAGACATTGCCCTTTCAGATTGTAAGGGCGGGGACCATGCTAGTATGCTGTGGACACTGTTCTGTGAGTGTAAAGGTTAGTATCTCTCTCATGATTCAGGCTGTGTTGTAGATTCGCATTTCTCCATTCATCTCTCCTGTTTCCTGTACTAAGTGTGTATGTACACTGACACCTACAACTATATATATATATATATATATATATATATATATATATATATATATATATAATACATATATTTATATTCGTATAATAACTGACATTATTACCTACTAGCTACCAACTAGCATGGCTGTTTCTGTTCACACACTACTATTATAGAAATCCACAAGATTTGTCAGTAAATATACATGACATGCTTTGTGTACTACGCATCCTATATTCCCTTTACATTCATTCCTACTATTACATGATATATTTATTGTAGCACAATATTCTTGTCTTACAGTCATGGCTTAGTGTTAAGTCATGCAGACTATTGTTTACAAGGTCCTGGGTTCGGGACTGACAGTGGGATTTTATTTTGCTTTTGAACTGACTACAGGACCTGTCAATCAGAGTGACTAAGGCACTTTTAAGCAGTTGTAACCGGGTTAGCGCTGGTTTGCGCGAAGCTCCTGCATGCGCACTGGCATTCAGCTCCACGCACACCCGCTTACAACCGCTTAACAGTGCTTACTCTGGTGCACACCCGCACTATTTTCTTTGAAAGAAATGAAAATGGGGAGACAGGAAAGTGGTGAAAAAGGGGTCACAAAGAGGGTAAGACAGTAGGGAAACAAGCTTGGGTTTTGCAAGAGGGATGCAGGTAAGGCCCATAGCTGCCCATTTCTTCATCAGCAACAGCTGTGCATATGTTTGTAATTTGGTGTGACATTTGAAACCTTCCACCCCTGAGAGAGGTGTCAGGACAACAATAATACTTGTTGTACAGCCAATTGTAATTGATAGTTTCCATGTCCAGCAGACATGTGTGCGGAATGGGCAGCTATGTATGGGGCGTAATTTTGTTGTGGGTACAGAGTGCCCTTTTTTTTTTTTTTTTTTTTTCAAGTGAGAGTGGTATGTCAGGTAAAGGAAGTCGGTATAGCTGGGGAGGTATGTTGGGTAGGTCAACAGACAAGACAAACAAGACGCATACAGGGGCGGTGTATGACACGTGTGGGGGGGGTTACACAATTGACGGGGACGGATGTTTGGATATCCAGAGACCATGAGCCCACAGATGGCAACAGTGGAACTGATATCCCCACCCATGGGCAGTTGCCACTGTTCCTTCACTGCCCAGGATGGGGCTGTGCTGGGGGCTGTGTAGGCCGGGCAACAGGCATGCCCATAAGTTGTGCCACCTGTGCCTCAAGCTGGCATAGGGGCCCAAGAACAGATTCCCAGATCTCCCTACGCACCACAGTCCTGACGCTACGAAGGGTGAGTGGTGGTTCTCCTCTGGCCACACTTGCAGAGGGGGGACGAGCCCCATCCCCTGCAGCGCTTCCACCCGCAGGTGGCACAGGGCCACCGGAGGAGGGTCCAGACTGGGCACTGCTGCCAGGTGCACTCACCAGCTGAGGTGGGAGAGGTGGGTCCGCTGGAACCCGCCTTCCCTGTCGTCCTATGTTTTGCATTATGTCATGACAGTTTGGGTTAGTAACATAAAATACCATTCGCAATTAGTTGTAACAGCATGCATTAGTATTCCCATTAACCAAACACCCAGATATTCACACCATTGAACAGCGAGCATAACACATGCATAATTTGAACAGCAATACACAGTCCAACAACATGCAGGGTTGATTGATGGCAACAGGCCATCAGGTTTGGATGTATGAACAGGGCAGATGCATCAACGTACATGCAAATATGTATGACCCAACAGGACAAATGTCCAGGGGTGTTAATTGTGATTGCACATATCAATTTCACGTGGAATGGATTATATGTGGTTATAGGGTAGGGTGAAGAAAATATAATTAACACCTTCAAATACCAATACATATGTGTACATTTCAAATAGTTGCAGATATATACACACTACTGTTCTACCTAAAGTTTCCTATGTGATAACTACTTCAAGTTGGTGATAGGACTGTTACTGCTACATCAATATACATTTTATTGTTATTCATACACGTTCATATCTGGCTTTGTTTAGCTACATCATCCTGCTACATTTGCTTTATATAGCTATAGACAACTGTGGATGTTTGGTATTTCAGACAATCATACTATCTGCATATTGCAGACTGAGAGCAACATATCCAGATTTTGGGATACACATTCCAGCTGCAGCAACATTTTGAACACATTTTGCAGTTTGGTTCTGCTTGTCACATTCATTTAATTCTGTACTGACTGCAGTATACTTTATTCAGGGGTTATTGCTACTTTATTGGTGGATTCTTAACTCTTTCTCACACTCTCTCACTTGTTTTAATTTTACAATTCAGGATGGTACTTACTTCTAGGCTTTATTGACATGTTTTACCTGTAGTTATTACAATCCTTTCCAACAGTCTCACTTCTGTCATGTTTCAGTATTTCAACAGCGTTATATTTCACACATGTGATTTGCTCATCTTCTGCAGCTGTACTTTTCAGCCTGCTGCAGGTTGTGTACTATTATATTACAGGTGGGGCAACTTTATTTCAGACTTTATTTCATACATTTTCATTTTTCTGTTTGGATTACAGACTGCAACACACTTTTGTAATCAAGCATTACTTGCAAACACTCTTACATTGTTACTTGCACATTTTATTACTTAGTGACTACACTGCACTCTTTTGCTAACTGTCATACTTTTATATTTCTTTACAGTTACAGGGGAAGGATTTATATTTCTTTACAGTTACAGGGGAAGGATTACTGACCTGCCTGGTGGCGCAACCACACCAGCCTATCACCATAGGCTCTGTGGTTCGCAGAACGGACATCTGCAGCTGTAATATAAATAAAGTAATATTGGAATACACATCTCCATAATATCAGCTAGGTTAATTTCTTACATACATAATTAAATGTAACTTACTCAGTAGTGGGGCGTTGGGCATTTGCCGGGCCTCCTGGATCCAACGGTTCAGTTGGTCCTGCTTACATCTCTTCAGGTCCGCATGGTGGTGACGGACCTGCTCACCAGTCCTTGGAATCCCTGTGGCACTGGTGAGATCATGAGCCAACCGGTCCCACGCCTCAGCCCTATATGCTCCCCACAGGACCTGGCCCTGCATGAGTTGGGCCTCATGATTGTGGACAAGGAGCCAGACCATATATCTGGACTCCTCAACACCCCACCTCTGTGCTCGGAAGCAACTACCCTCACCTACTCCTGACATTCTGGCTGCAGGTTAGTTCTACAATCGGTTATGCTGTGTATTCCCGCCTATGGGGCTTATATATGCTGTTTTTCCCGCACTTATCTGTGATTGGCCATTTTGGAATTGTATCAGCTTCACAAAACCTGCTTTGCCATGCTCCTCTTTCTATTCATTCCTATATATTTGCTATTACTGCATTTCTAAGTACAGCTGTCATGGCTTAGTGGTTCAGTACCTTGACTATGGTGCATGGTATCCTGGGTTCTAACATGGCCACTGCTTTTTATATTTTATGTCTGTCTAGACAGGCTAGGGGGTGTGTCTGTGTAAAGGCAGTTTTGTTACAGCTTGCTCAACGTTGCCCGTCGGTTAGCTTGTTGGCGCGGTGCGCAGCTCCGCGCAAACGGGTTACGCTGGTTACGCTCAGCTCACCTTCGGGCACTCATTTTGCACCTATTGAACCACTGCTCACCTACTGGCACTCATTTTGCACCTGTTAAACCACTGCTCACCTACGGGCAGATGCACTCAACTTGTTAAACTATAGCTCAGCTATGGGCACATCTGGCATTTGTTATTATTTTATCTCACATTTCTTCACAATAACTGGCCTATTTCATTACATTTTACATAAAATATAATTTTATATGTGTACATATGTGTCAGGGACTTGTTTCGTGCTTATTTCACTAAAAATAAAAATTGATGGGGTGGGGGCTCGAACCATGACTGCCTGCCCTTCAGCCAACGTCTCTACCTCTACGCTATTGCTTTTTTGCTTACTTTGCATAGTTAGTTCTTATATGCTTTTCCACTTACTGCTAACTGTGGCTGAGCTACGGGCACGCCCGTGCAAATGAGCGCACTCACGGGCAAACATCTTTACAGTTTAAAAAAAATATTAAACATGTTCATTTATCTGATTTTATGTTCATAGTCTGTGTTGTGTTGTGTTTATTCACATTTCCATGTACTCTGTCATGGGGGTTTACTTTGTGCACTTTTACTCTTCTGGGGGCGTGTCCGCTTGCAGGGCTCGGCCTACGGACACGCCCCCTGCTGTCTTCCACGGACCGTGTTAGCCTTAGGTGTGATTCAGCATGCCCTCATTCATATGCATGACATGCTGACATCACACCGTTTAACTGCAGCCTCCGTGTAAGCCTTGTATCTCTTACATGGAGGCTTTGTGAATCCTGCCCAATGTGTTTTACCAAGTAGTTGATGTTAATACAGTCAATAAGCATTTTAATGCTATTGATAAATCTCTTAAACAGTTAGAGGCTGATAATGCTATTTCTATGGATGAATATTTATTTATGTCTGTTACGTCACCAAGCTTGGGTAGACTTTTTGGAATTCCAAAAAATGAATAAAGATCAAAGTAACCCTCCATTCAGACACATCATCTGTAATAAGAAGACAAAAACAGAAAAAAAACAGCAGAATATCTAGATGCAGTGTTCAACCCTCTTGTACAGTCCACAACTTTTTATCTAAGAGATTCTTGGGCCTTCTTGGATGAGTTATATAAGAAGAAATAAATGTTATCTAATTGTATTTTTGTCACTATGGATGTAGAAGCATTGTGTTACCATAAAAAAGGTTTAATGTATTTGAAGTTATTTCTTAAGAAATACACCAGCTTTCCTACTGTTAAAGTTAATACTTTGGTCACACTTATGGAGATTGTACTTAAAACTTTTTCTTTATTAATGAAAAAATCTATAAGCAAATAAGGGCAGTGGCAAAGGGATCTAAGGTAGCTCCTGCATTTGCTAACCTTGTCCTCAGTACTTGGGAACTGGAACACTTATCAACTTTGAATAGTTTCAAACATGTTATTGTTTATAAATGATACATATATTTAAATCTATGGCGTTCGCACAACAACTGAACCAAAAAGGGAAAAAAGCTTACGCCAACCGCTATTTTATCTTGAGATGCCGATAAATTCCAACCAGTCCAGTATTCAAAAGCAGCACCAAAAGAACTTAATAAAAACTTCAGCATTTTTAAAATATCCATATGAACCACATAGCAGTATCCTAAAAGTTAAGCGCTTTCACCCTTTAACAATACGTGCTTCATCAGAACTGAATTCAGTACTAAAAACAGTTGCAATTTAAATAATCTTTTTGGCACCAAATAATGTAGCCAAAGCAAAGCTACAGCTACTAAATAACAACATTAACAAACATATATTTAAAATTAGTTGTATGTATATACACACGTTCAGATAGATGTACAACAAAGTTCTGACACAAATTAATATATTAAAAAAATTAATATATAAAAACATACGAGGTAGCTTTATAATAAGATGTATTATATTATAGTAGAATTAATCTAGTATGTAAAGCAATGGCTTGATAGAATAAGGCTGGCAACACCACTTTTGGAAAGCAGTTATCCCACTTTCTATTTCAAAAACACCAGCAATGTTCCCATTTTTAGATTTTAGTCTCTTGTAAAGAAAAAGAACACTTTAACCATGCACTGATTTAATATAATAATAATAATGGCATTTGCCTCATAAGAAGAAAACACCCCCTTTTAACATACTTTCTTTCATATAATTCATCCATATATTTTCTTGCATTAGATTGACTTATGCCAGTCACCACTTGTCTATATTGGCTATCATTAAGCCAGACCCAAGAGGGGGCAACTATAAGGGTATCTATCATACAAGGAATTGTGGTGGCAACTTTTTACTGATGCATCCTCTCCCCCTGGGTTGAATGATTTTATTTCTATCAAGCCGTTGCTTTACATACTAGATTAACTCTACTATAATATAATACATCTAATTATAAAGCTACCTCGTATGTTTTTATATATTAATTTTTTTAATATATTAATTTGTGTCAGAACTTTGTTGTGCATCTATCTGAACGTGTGTATATACATACAACTAATTTTAAATATATGTTTGTTATTGTTATTTAGTAGCTGTAGCTTTAATTTGGCTACATCATTTGGTGCCAAAAAGATTATTTAAATTGCAACTGTTTTTAGTATTGAATTCAGTTCTGATGAAGCCCGTATTGTTAACGGGTGAAAGCGCTTAACTTTTAGGATACTGCTATGTGGTACTTATGGATATTTTAATAAACGCTGAAGTTTTTATTAAGTTCTTTTGGTGCTGCTTTTGAATACTGGACTGGTTGGAGTTTATCGGCATCTCAAGATAACATAGCGGTTGGTGTAAGCTTTTTTCCCTTTATGATACATAGATGATATCTTTTTTTCATGGGAGGGTAATGAACATTTGTACATTTATACTTGATACATTTATATTTGACATGAGAAAAAGCTTGGATTTTCTTAAACTAGTAATATCTAGTCAAGGTCACTCTATCACTTTCCTAGACACCAAAATAGAGCAACTTTCTACAGGTGAATTAAAATCAACAGTTTACAGAAAAGAAACATATAAAAATTGCTATTTGGATTTCACAAGTCAATATCCATTTTTATGAAGAAAAACTTAATAAAGGGACAATTTATCCACATTTCTAGGATCACCAGTCATGATAATGATTTCGAAACACAAGCTACACTATTGAAACATATGTTTTACATGAGACACTATCCACACACTCTTGTTAATAACTTATTTAATGAGGTAGCTATTAACAGATACACCAAACATTTACTTATTTTAAGATTTGGTTTTAAACGTTCGGCTAAGACCCCTTCGGACACTGACAAAACTCTAAGTTTTCCATTACCCATATATAGGGACATGACACAAATTAGACAGATTTTACAGTATAACTGTGATATATTGACAGAAACAGCAGAATGGATCTTCTCTTGTACCTCACCCTCATTTACTTTTAAAAGATCCAGGAACATAAGGGCTTGCTTTGAAAACAGGGGTAAACAATTTCTTTTAGAAACACCTAACTCTGATTCTACAGAATATTTTGTCATAAATGTTTTGTGTGCCCCTACATCTGTTTATGCTCTTTTTATAAGTTCCCACACTGCAAATATGCTGTCACTTTTTCTAGACAGTCTGTCACTCATCTTCTGTTGTATATGCTGGTATTTGTTCTTTATGCAGCAGCTTTTATGTAGGGCAAACCTCTAGAAGACTGTCAGACAGAATTTAAGAGCATTTGGGGGCTATTAGGTCTAGGAACATGAACAATGCTATTGCTAAACATAGTATGACGTGCTAATTTTGTTAAGTTCCAGTTTTTGGTGTTGGAACAGGTTGATGTTTTCTTTGGTAATACTGATACTTACTTGGAACTAAGGGAACTTAAGTGGCAGCTACTGTTGAACTCTGAAGCTTCCCCTAGTTTAAATGAACATATAAACATAAAATGTGCTCTGAGATGGTTTAACTGATTAATTTGCATATATTCAGTTTTACGTGTTCTTTTGTTCAGTTTGAATGTATACTGCTCATTCATTGGTTAATGTATATAAGAATAATTAAGATTCTAATGTTGTCTCACATGGTATGTATCTTAGTTTTTATCATATTGTCATTAAAATGTATTGCATTCTGAAAAAGTTCTACCACCTATGAAGAACGGAAGCTTAATTATCTGTTCTTAGTCTGCATATTTTTATTTATCTAAATATTTAAAAGTTTATCTGCTGTTGCAGCCACTTTTCATTTTATTTTTTTTATATTTAGAAGTTCAGAAATTTTATATATATATATATATATATATATATGTGTGTGTGTGTGTGTGTGTGTGTGTGTGTATATATATATATATATATATATATATATATATATATATATATATATATATATATATATATATATATTATATATATATTGTATATATATATATATATATATACATATATATATATATATATATATATATATATATATATACATACACACACACACACACACACACACACACACACACACACACACAGATATATATATGGTTCTGTTATGGTTGCTCAGAACAAAAATGTTGAATCACAACATTTTGAAAACAGAAAACATCAAAACCTATTTAGTTAATTAGCTGCATCCCTCACACCATATGCAAATTTTACATTCCATCTCCAGGATAGCACAACAATGGCTAAAGGGCAAATTCCATTTTAATGATCTTGTGTGTTCAACATTTTGAGTTTCATCATTTTTTTTTTTTTTTATCAAATGGTATAGAACTATATACATATATTATATATACATATACAGATATGGGTCTACTTCTGTTGATCGAAAACACACTTTCAAACAACAGAAAGCCTAGCCCCACTTTAGCGAAAGTGCACTTAAACAAAAGTGCACTGTCACATGAATCAGTTAACTGGAGCATGGTACAGTGGGGAATAAGGTGGTGGTGCTGCAGTAGCATTGTCGCCTCACAGTAAGATGTTGTCCTGTTCGATTCTCAGTTAGAGCGTCTTCTGTGTGAAGACATGCGTGAATGGGCGTACCTTTGGTGTGCATAAGCTGGTAATTTTTGCATCAGGGCTGGCAACTCGGCACATAAAAAGCCACTGCCAATCATTAGCAGACCGGAGTTCCGCTGTGGTGACCCCTAACCAGGAAAATCCAAAAGACACAACAATACACACACACACACACACACACACACACACACACACACACACATACGAACATGTATATATGTGTTTATGTACGTTTGTTACTAGGGTTTCTCCTGATTTAATTTATATAAGCCTTTTGGGTTTCTAATACCATGACAGGAATGGACCCCATTTCTATGTCAGGTTATGATTAAAGTTGATGAAGTTAGTATTGTTTCAATCTTTGATGCTATCCAAAAGTGCACTAGGATCTGCATGTGTGTGCATGTGTTTTCTGTGTGCGCACAAGCATGTGCACACATTCTTCAACATACTGGTATCATATCCAGAAATGCATACTCTTTTTGCTAGCTGGAACCCTGAATAATATAAAGCAGCTATTGGAGGATTAGTTATGAATGAATGCATGCATGAATTATTAATATGTTCATAGGTGTATACTAGGCTAATGACCATTAGGGCCTTTATAAGCCTACCCCTGCAACCCCGGCTTTTCCAAAATTTCTATGTTTTAGACATTTATATAGAGGTGATTGTTTGTTATGACATGATTTACTGGCTGCCTTTATCTATCAGAGACTTGGGTGCCAGACCAGGGGTGAATTTTCGATTTCCCATCCAGTGATCCGATTTAGGATTAAATAGGGTTAGGGAGGCACTTTGTTTTACATGGATGGGGAGCCTGTTTCTGAGAAAGGGATTCTCTGACATACATATCTGTCTGTCTAACATGTCCTATATATGCCACAAGCAAAATTTCAGTCTTTAGATCTAGTAGTCCTGATGTTATTTGTTTTGTGGATATCAGAGTTGAGAGCCAGAGATGTCTTGTATTCCAGGCATAGATCACCTCTCAGTAACCTGTAGGAAACTAAGTATAGAGATAGGACTTTGAGGCAATCTGCATAGGACATTGTGTTTTTGCCCTGCATCCTCTTTGTGAGGACATTAGCTGTATGTGTCTGGTCAGTTACATACCAAAGGAGGCAGTATACTCAATGATGGGTCCAATGAGGGCAGAGTACAGTGGTACAATGACTCCCCTGGACCTAGATGCCATTCACTTACTTATAAATTGAGCAACCTAAGGGGATTTCCTTACTACCTTGGATATATGTTGGTCAAAGGCCAGGGTACTGTCTACATGTGTTCTCAGATCCCTGACTAATGGGTTAACTCTCAGAGGTGTTTTGCTGATGATGTAGTTTGCTGTGGTACCAGACTTCCCAAAAGGTAGTATAATGTGTTTCTTTACATTGCCTTTTAAGCCATGGTTTTGGTGGCTGAAAGTAAATGGATCCATTAATTAATTAATATATGTATGTAAAAAACAAATGGAAATGTTGTCTCATTCTTTATTTAGAAAGGTAATGTGGTGTGCATAAGCTGGTAATTTTTGCTTTGGACATGAACCACCCAACCTGCAAATGGAGATTTAGAATGATTAATCCGGTGCTTAAATCACTTTCCCCAAACTGGGTTTCCTGGCTCTCTTGTTTATTTTAAAACCTAATGTAATACTGTGGTAAAACAAAATGTTGACAGAGAAGCAGGAATAAAAAACATACTATAAATAAAATTCCACAGTATTACAGTATTTAAATAATTAATTTGGTGAAAAAGTTGTCAAAAAAGAAATATACAGATGTTACAGTAAAGCAGTGTGGAATACCATAAATGTGAAGGTACAACACATGGAAAACATTACTTTTTTAGATGTTTAAAAATATTTGTACCATTTATTCAGAATCAGTGTAGCCTGCTGATAAACATGGCTTCATATGATAACTACAATATGTTACATTTTATTTCATTTATATATCCTTCATATTAATCACAAAACTAATGTTATGCATTTGATTCCAGATCAGACTGCAGTAAAAAATAGTTTACACAGCTCTAGATATTAAAAAAAATTAAGCTTTGACACAAAAAATTACATTTCATGTATGTAGTGTCATATACGTGTATGCCAGCGTTGAAGTGCATTATATTATTAAATTTAGAAATACATGTTTAAGCCATATTTAAATATAAAAATTAAAAAATACATGTATGCTGAACATATCAATTTGAGCAAATGGACAAGTATTTCTTCAAAGATTCCTCTCAGAGTCCTAGAGTGCTTTGTTTGACTTCTGTCTTCAAGAAATTGTTGCCCACAATGATTAGTTCTCCAAAATCAACTCCTGTGAATTAAAACATACAAAGATAAGGATCTGATTGTTTACTTTAACTTAGATAATACTCACCAATGAACATAGATATAAACAGAATTAATAAAATTGAAAGCATAAACAGCAATCACAGGAAACAACTATGGTCCATATTTTTAAAAGTAAGTACAAAGAGTGCTTGTGATACAGTTGCAAGCCAACTGCCCTTTTGAATTTTAACATATATGAATGAAACCTGTTCTGTAGCTGTCTTTGCTAAACATAGGGTATATACCTAATATGTGTATTTCTTTATTTTGCACCATTGAGATCAGACTGCAGTACCAGTCTGATCACCAGGCAAAAAATCCTTTTAAGAAACAAATCTTGGAGAAAATGGCGTTCCACTAAGAATGCATTAGATCACCAAACCTTTAGGCAACTTAGAAACAGTACAAAAAAAGCCATCATTCTAGACAAAAAAAACTTTTACCTTCAAGTACAGGAGACATATCAAAACAAACCTCAAAAGTTTTGGAACAGCATTAACAAACTTCTTCACCCAGGGCAATCTATCACTCCCAATCCACTAGGCTCTAACCCCAATAATCCTATTCTCACTGCCAATGCCTTTAATTCCTTCTTCACCAATGCCATCCAAGCTCTTCCCAACCACCTATCTCCTGATACCTCTAATATTACTATTTCATCCCCAACTGCTCCCCTCTTATTTCAGTTACAACCTGTCTCCACCTCCACCATATCATCCCTACTCACAAAACTTAAACCCAACACCCCTTCAGCTGACCAGCTCCCTGCAGAATACCTTCAAAAAGGTGCAAAAGCCATTGCCTACCCAATATCTATTCTGATCAATAGAACCATAAGTGAAGGTAATATCCCATCAATCTGGAAAATCTCCCACATTATTCCATTACACAAAGGTGGCAACTCTTATGACTTCTCTAACTTCCGTCCAATAGCTCTACTATCTCCTCTGGCTAAAATCATGGAAAAGTGTATCCATAAGCAACTTCTTCAATACCTTCTACAAAATAACTTACTAGCTAACTGTCAACATGGCTTAAGGCCATACCACTGTACTACCACTGCCCTGCTATCATTCACTGATTGTATTAATAAAAACTGGAACAAAAGTATTCCTTCCTCTGTAGTATTCCTTGATTTATCCAAAGCTTTTGACATGGTTAATCCCCAACTCCTCTTACGTATAATGAAATCACTTTCTCTTGATTCCTTAGCCATCAGTTGGTTCAAATCTTAACTTGAAAACAGACAGCAGGCTGTACTTTGGCACAATAACCTTTCTAATCTCCTGCCCATCTCCCTCGGTGTCCCTCAGGGTTCTATATTAGGTCCTCTGCTTTTTTCCATTTATATAAATGATCTTCAGTTAGTAATTCCACATACTACATGCATTCAATATGCAGATGATTCTACTATTATCTGTTCAGCTACTTCTCCAACTGAATTACATACCCTTACCCAGAAAGCATTTAATACTGTCGAACAATGGTTCACTGACCGTTGCCTCCTTCTAAATCCCAAAAAAAATAAAATGCTCCTCTTCTCACTAAGTCCCCCCCATTTCATTTCACACTCACATCAAACAATGGCATGCTTTTTTCTCCCGACCCAACTACTAAACTACTAGGAATAACAATTGACAATAACCTGAGTTTTGATACTCGTATCAATAACACTATAAAAACAGTCAATAAAAAACTAGGTTCCCCCTATAGAGTCAAACCCTTTCTTACACCAACAGCCAGGGCTGCTTTAGCAAGAACTCACCTTATCTCTACTCTACTCTATGCCTCTCCCATTTATACAAATCTTTCTAAAAGTAACCTCAGCAAACTAGCAGTATCCTATAATAATATTGCTCGATTTGCTACTGCCTCCCCTTTCAGGACTCATCACTGCCTTAACCTAAAACAACTTGGCTGGCTTGAGTTTCTACACCATTTACAATATCTCCAGCTTGCTATAGCCCATAAGATCCTCTCTCAACCCACAAATACACCAATACTCTCAAGCCTTTTCATCCCCTACAACAATCCTAAAAACCTACGGTCATCCAACAAACTTCTGAATTAACACCTGCAGATCTTATAACTTAGCAGGTGATACCCTGTTCTCTAACACTGTTGGAAAGTTATGGAATTCACTTCCTACTGACCTCACTTCTCTGTCATCTCTTACACTATTTAAAAAGAAACTAAAATCATATCTCAACATACCCTGCACTAACCCTGGCTAACATCCTACATCTCAACAACATTGCAAACTTACTGTCTTGCATTTTTACAGTATCCCTTACTGCCCTTGCTAAGCTCATTCGAAGTATTGCAGTTTAATACTATTTTTAATGAATGCTCTCTATTGCTACTATGTGTGTGTGGGGGGGGGGATTTTAATTTTTGCTTACTTAAACTCCTACCACTTTCTAATTTAGTTTTTTGCATGTATCTTTACTGTTACTCCTTTGTATATCTTATACTATAGTTTTATATTTTATATTTTGTATTTTGCATTTTTGTATTTTTTCTATTCCATATGTCTTTGGAGCTTTTCTCCCCGGGCCTCTACTGAAAATGGGCATGTATCCAGCTAGATTAGCCCGGTCAACAAATGTAAAAATAAAAATAAAAAAAAAAAAAATAAAAAAAATAAATAAAATAAAATTGGTACATGTCATGATATTGTGGTAAGAAAGGGCTCGTACATCATGGCATAAGTGCAACTCTATCATAAAGGCGTATCCTCTGTGTAAGCATGTTATGTTACATGAATCCCTCTAAAGTTACTAAAATAAAGTACCTCCTGTACTTACGGGTGTATGTTAGATGAAGTCTTCTAAAACTGCTATGACTGCTTCTGGTTTACTTGGAGCATAAGGCTGGACATATAACTGAGAGGCGTAACACAAAGCTACTGCATCAAGTTCATCTGTGTGTCAACTATTTAAACCAAGGGAACTCTATGGAGGAAAGATTTTTACAATGCTGCCATCACAGCTTACTATATTCTGTTCAGTACAGGACACAGGATTTGAATGTGATCTTCATGCACTAAGGAATAAACTTTTTTTTTCTGCAACCTTAAGTTCTGAAATTTCTTGCTGCAGAGCTACAGAATAAAACTGTGCACTTATTCATTCATTCATCTGGTATAGCATTAGTAAGACATTTCACAAAACAACTCATTTCTTTTACATTCTAAAAATCATGTTGAGATATTTCCTCTACCCCATAAACAGCACATAGCCTCACTTGATAAACCTTATAATTCATACTCACCTTCACTGAAACCTTTTTCAGTCTCAGCCACTAAGGAAAGATCCACCGTTCTCTTACATTCCCAGAATGGCCTTTTCAACCCATTCTTAACCACTTTCTCTTCTCTTATCTACTCTCCCAGCTCACCCAATAGATAAACATAATTATTCTTCATTATTCTTTCATATCAAATTCTTCTCTTTCCCCTCGGTCCTTACAACATTACCTTTCATGTCTTTAACTTCTCCCTATATTATTTTCTTTTCTTTACCTTGTTTTCCTTCCACTTTCTTGGCTCTAAATCTCTTCATATTTTATATAGCATCTTACTTATCCTATTTTCTGTCTTTGTTTTACTTTCTTATTACTTAAAATAATTATGTAGACCTCCCGCCAAAAATACACAATATTTTTCAAACGTAACCTTCAGTTTTCTTTTTTATCGTACAATATATACTTTTTAAGAGCATTCAGTCTGGATCACCCCTAAAAATCAATATAGCATCTAATAATTCTTTTTGCATTTTCCCCAGAGAAGGTTAGTTATTTATTGGTGTAAAGGTGACTCTAGGTGATTTGATCACATTGACTAATGTTGATGTGACACCAGGACCCCATGTAAAAATGAGGAAAAAGAGGGTTAATGATGATGAGAATAATTTTCACCATGCCATCCCAAACTCCACCCTCATTCAATACGCCAATGATTCTACTATAATCTGTTCTTCCCCCTCTATTACCATGCTTAATTATCTTACACAAGCAACTTTCTCCTCTGCTGAACAGTGGATGCTTGATAACCATCTGGCCCTGAATGCTACAAAAACCAAACTTGTGCTATTCTACCCCTCTAAAAACTCTATCCTAGATAAACAATCTCTTACAATTACCAGAAAAACAATCTTCGTCTTCTGGCTTTTCCCGGTTAGGGATCGCCACAGTGGATCACCTGTCCACTCCTGATTGGCAGTGGAGTTTTACAGTGTCGAGTTGCCAGCCCAGCACCCAACCTTCCACTGAAGGCACACACACACACACACACACACACACACACACACACACACACACACAGATGCACACACTCACACCTAGGGCCAATTTAGAGTGTCCAATCCACCTACAGCATCTCTTTGGGATGTGGGAGGAAACCGGAGCACCCAGAGGAAACTCACACGGCCACAGAGAGGACATGTGGACTCCACACAGAAGACACCCCAGCCGAGGATTGAACCGAAAACCTCTTGCTGTGAGGTGACAACGCTAACCACTGCACCACCATGGCTGCCCCAATTACCAGAAAAACAATACTTCCCTAGAAATAGTCTCCAACACAAAATTATTAGGAATAATCATAGATGACCAACTGAAATTTGGAAAGCATCTTCAAGCCAATATCAACAAAACCCATAAAAAGCTAGGTATGCTCTACCAGCATAGTCACTTCATCTCTCCCTTTACTAGAGTCACACTAGCTAATACTTACCAGATCCCATCTCTACTATATGGTACAACTATCCTTACCAACCTGCAATCCTCCCTTAAAGAAAAACTCTCATCTTGCTACAATAAAATAACCAAATTTGCCACAGGTCACAGAGCCTCATCTCCCCATTGCCTTTCCCTTCATCAACTAGGCTGGCTTAAGCTACCCAACTTCCTCAGTCACACCCAACTTATTCAAGCTCATAAACTAATCCACAACCCATCTCTCTGTCCCTCCCTAGCAAATACCTTTGACATGCATAAACGTGACACTCTTTTAAGATCAAATTCTCACAACTTAATCAAACTGCACAAACCCTCACATCCAGCTGGAAATCAACTGATGTCCTTCTCACTAGCACGCCTCTGGAATTCTCTTCCAGCTTTTATCCGCACTACAGTCTCTCCTTGTTCAAAACTTACTTCACTCATACCTAACCTCACAATGGATCTGCTCATGTTCCCACCCTACCTAATAACTACTACACTTTCTTCCAACTCTTCTATAGACCCATTAATGCCTATCTTGCTTCTATAACACTAGAAACACTAGAGCAAGTTAAACTGGCATTTTTGTTGTTACTCCATATAACAAATACTACCCACTATTAATCCAGATGTTTGTTCTAAGAGACAATTGTTGATGACACTCTTTGTAAATACATATTTCCTTCCTACTTATTTTTTCTTATTTACTGTATTTATGCATAATTACGTTTTCAATGTGTGACAAATGTGTTTTTAATGTGTACTTTAAATTTGTTCCTACTTTGTATTATGTAATCAACCTTCTGGAGCTTTTCTCCCCAGGACTCCATTGAAAACGGGCCATTTGTGGCCCAATGGACTATCCTGGTAAAGAAACTCCAAATAAATTTTACAATAAAGAACTTTTCTTTCAACTGATTCACACTCACTTCATCTTCTCCACAGTTTACCCTCAAAATACTGATCTCATTTGGATAAAATTAATTCTTTCTCTCCCTCAAAATACTGATCTCATTTGGATAAAATTAATTCTTTCTCTCTCTATTATGATCGTATTTCCATGCAATTGATGCCTTGGTTTATTTATTCTAACTAAAAACAACTGTATGTTCACTTTTATTATTGCTTCACAGACCCATATTTTATTACTTACTACAATCACTAAATGATCTACAAAACATTTTAACTAGTTTTGAAATTTGCCACTCTGTTCCCCTAACTTTCTCATACATTTCACTACCACTACATGCATTATTAGTACAAAAACACTCTTACAATCAGTATATGAGAATACAACTGTAATGATGTCATCCCCCCCCCTGCCATTTCATAACTCTCCATTACTTTCCATGCTTTTTAATGACTCACACAGCCAAATGCTTTTGGAACATTGAAAAAAATAGAGGAATTTCTCTGTATCATTGATAAATTTCTCCAGTCACCTTGGGTCTCCCTGGAAAATAAATTGCTGGCCTAGTGGGACTAACCTGGCCAAACACGAATAAATAAATAACATAAAATAAAATAATGCAGATCCATAGTGCAATGAGCTAAATGGAAAGATTAAACCACTTTCATGATAACCAGCATCTTTGAAATTAACCTAGCCAAACTAAGCCATTTTCAAATAAAGCACCTCTGAAGCTCTTGCTATATACCAGTTGGGAAGGACATCCTGAACTTGGCAGCCTTGTGTCTGAAAAAAATTGTGGCTTCCTTGCATCATGTTGGCTTTGAAATCAACAGTTGGAGTTCACAGAGCTATGTGTAGACACACAAGGGAGGTTTACTGAGGGATCAAGTACTTAGCAGCAATTCTCCCATTCAGGGAATTCATCTACCACCAGTCACTAGCCAAGCTCGTATGCTAATCAAAGCTTAATTGTCCAAAATTATTATGCTGGGTAAATGACCACCACTAAAATCAATCTTACAAATAAGAGAGCCATTGTACTCTTTGAAAGGAAGGCAGGAAGATGGTATTTTGTTAAGACTATATTATGGCACTGCCATTGAGAAAATACCTTTCACTAAACTCAGACCAGCAACATGGAATCAGCTACATGGAGAAATACAGAAATTTCAAATTACATGTGATGGCTTCAAGATTAAACTGAAGAAATATCTACTAATAGAAATTGACTCTAATGGCTTTAGTGATATTAAATAAATTGTATAGGCTTACAGACTTACTGTAACTGGAATATTTACAAGTACTACATAAAGGTAAAACTCCATACTGTATACATAAATATTGTACATATTTCCAAAGTTGCTTAAAATATTATGAATAATGTTGTGAATATTGCAGTTAATTGCTAACCATTTTGCATGTGTATTTACTTTCAATATGCATTTTTTGTTATTGTATAATACATGATTTATTTTCAGTTTTAATATTTTTTTCATTGAATTATATATGTTGCTCATCTGGTGCCCAGGTCATGTTGAAAAGGGCCAGTTGACCAGGCCATGTACCCGGTTACCAAATTTCAAATAAATAAACAAATAAATGAATAAATAAACACTGACTAATATGAGATCAGACTGAGCTACAAATGTTTATGGATACCTTATATGACTTGTCTGTAATTAAAAAAAATGGGGCAGATTCAGAAATGTTACCATATAGTGTACACATTAGTTGTCACAGGATTAGTACATAGCCATGCTCTTGCAGAAGCATAGCTCACTCCACATGTCTCCCTTTTAACTAAATCACGATGTTTGAGAATAGCATATCCTGTATGAATATCTAGAGGGATTTTGTATTGGAACTGTCTCATTTTACCCCCCCCCCATATAGCTATATATGTATGTTTATATATATGGGTCTACTTATAAAAATCTAAATACCACATTATCGAATTACATTTCTTCGAGATGAGTTTGCTGAGTGTGCACATAATATATAACCACTAAACACTGAATACAGGTTACTGACATGTAGTCAGTACCAGCAATGGTAATGTACCTGTAAATGTGCCTTTTTTTTCACGGTAGTGTGATCTCAGAGTTGGTATATTTAATGTGGACGGTATATGGGGAGGGGGGTGCAGATGGCTTGACCCCTTGCAAATATGGAGAAATATAGTTTTTAATTTATTTTGAGTATATGTTGGAGTGCTGTTCCTGTAAGGTGGTGTAGAATTATGGGTAAAGGCAGTAGTGAATGTTGAACTTGCGGTGAGGGTGAGTTATTTCTTACTGTTGTCAGTCAGAGAGTTTAGGTTGCTGTTTTGTAGTATTTTTAGTGTTGAGTTGGTTAGGGATATTCGGGGAGTTGGTTTCGATGTTCTGTGGTTCAGTGTTGTGTAATTCTGATTATGTGCACTGTCGGAAAACTCGTCTCAATGAAATGTAATTCAATAATGTGGTATTTTGATTTTTTTGAAGTAGACCCATATATATATATATATATATATATATATATATATATATATATATATATATATATACACACACACACACACACACACACACACACACACACACACACACACATACATATATATTCATTTTGCATGCCAGCATGTAGGATCTGAGGACTGCTTATAGCAACAAGTAGTAGAAGATGGTGACTGACAACAATGAGTTACAGAAGAGCGTAAGCCCATCAGGACAGCACTGGAATCCTTCATGGAGCTCCATATATTAACTGCAGTGGATGTACAACATATTACATTAACTACATCCTCATAGTACGCTAAACTGCTAAATAGAATCAGTGTTAGCAAAACAACACTCACTTTTGACCAGGCATCAATCCACTACAGTACTACATTTGAGCCAGCTACAACATTTACAGGAAAATAAGACATATGTTTATTAATTTCTTCTTTATTACATTTGATAAGTAGGTAGGTGAGCAGGTTCTCAGAAATGTTGAACAAATATGATATTCAAGTGATTCTAAGATGATAATCAAATGATAAACATATATCAATTAAAACAAGTTACAAAACATATATAAATATGTAGATATTCTCATTCTCAAAAATTGGTATGCAAGGTGACAAATGTAGATGGATTGATAAACAGAACATGTAATCATTCTAGCCATGATTTATAATATGTAGCTGTAGAAATGCATTGTATCATAAATGAGAGAATGGTAAATGTTTTATTTACGCATTATACCATGATGTGAACAGAGCTTTAGGTCAGACTTTATTTAGTATGATAGCCACTGCCCCTTGGCTTAATTTCCTACCTGTGTGATACAAGATATGCTTAGACTACTGTTTTTCTTTGTAACAGGAGCACAAAGCTACTTTGAAACCAGACGGATTACAAAATTGGGCATGGAGGAATAATGTCAGTGCCATTGGACTGCCTGAAAATGTGGAAGTTGTGACCCCCTTGGCCTTTATTACAAACAAGCTCAGTATTCTCTTCAATGCCTCAAACTCCATGATAATTGAAAAAGCTCTTTGGGTTAACCAGAAAAAGAAACATGACAAATTATCTTTAAATGTTTGGGCTATAATGACTAGGAAGTGATTTTAAAGGTGTCAAGAGAGAACGAGAGAGAGAGAGAGAGGATCTGCTCGTAAGATGATGGATCAGGAGATCAGAATAACACCGGACTGTAGGGCTTCATTATATCATATAAGGAAACATTTGTTGCCCTATCTGTGTCCTTTCAGGTATCAAGGATTTAGAGGTAATGTATGAGTCCCAAAAAATGAAGGATATGTGACATACACTATTCTATATTCGGCATGAAGCAGATCGATTTTTACAGATGTATGCATCTATAGTAAAATGGTTGTATATGGAAATTGCTAGCTCCTCAAGTGCTAGGACATGAGGGAGAAGAAAATGGGATAAGCCTGCCTCTAGCTCCCATCAAAAACAACAAGCACAGAAAAAAGGGTAGAGATACTGCAAAGAAGATGACTGTGGAAGAAGCAGTTAGAGAGACTTGTATTGAGTCCCGTATGACTCAAAATAGGTACAACAGATTACTTCTCAAGAAGGAAGATACAGAATCTAAGGATGCATTGGACAAGAAGATTTCAATGCCAAAAATAGCACCAGAAGAAATCAGTCAACTGGAACAGTCATGGGAGAATATGTAAAATTAGTCTCATCAGAAAAATATGGGATTTAATCAAGTTTTATCTGGTGAAGCTACATGAACTGTGGGCATTTTTGGTACCCATGCACTTCTATGATTGTTTTTGGGCATGCAAAGCTGTCTTATTTCTGAAGGGATAAACCATGAGTGAATTTTTGTGTTGCAACTGTCATTATGGGGAATACAAAATAATCATCATATGTTCACTAGAGACAGGTATATTTCTTACTGTGGAGTGATTGTGTAGGTGGGCTATTTCTGAAGGAATACTGTGGATTGTTTAAATTGTGCCAGTCTACTGATGTTAAATGTCTAAGCTGGTGCTTGTCTTTAGATTTATTATGTACATGAAACTTATTGATATAAAGCTTCCACCTTTCTCTTGTGTGACTTGCTCTTAATAATGTAAACATATCCTCATTTATCATTATTGAAGGGGCTTCTTCTGCTGTTTTATTTGTTCTGCTTTACAGCTGTTGCTGGTTGGGTTATACATTTATTCTTAAAAAGTTGTATTCCAGACAAATGGTGACTGGCATAAGTCAGTCTAATGCAAGAAAATATATGGATGAATTATATGAAAGAAAGTATGTTTAAAAGGGAGTGTTTTCTTCTTATGAGGCAAATGCCATTATTATTATTATATTAAATCAGTGCATGGTTAGAGTGTTCTTTTTTTTTTACAAGAGACTAAAATCTAAAAATGGGAACAATGTTGGTGTTTTTGAAATAGAAAGTGAGATAACTGCTTTCCAAAAGTGGTGTTGCCAGCCTTATTCATCAGGCTTTGGGTTTAGAAATCAAGCATGTATTAAAAGATAACAAGGGCAGTTGGACTCTCACTCTGATTAGCACATGATAATAATACTAGAATCCCTTATGATTTTGATAAAGCGACAGCCCTCTTTTGGGTTAGTGGTGGGTTGAAACTTTAATGTTGTTATGGATTCAGATATAAGCAGAATTCCTAGTTGGTATGGTCCATTTTGTGAAAATATCTATGGAGCTTAAATATGTTGCTGAAGAGTTCCAGTTGTTTGAAGTATGGAGGTCTTATCACCTGTCTAAGCTAGATTTTATGTACTATGCATTTAGATTAGTGAGAAAATCAGAATGTTTGTTAATCAATAAGTATATATTGCATAGGGTGAACTCTATTTCTACACAATCCAATACCCTGACTGATCATTCAATGGCCACCCTTCTCTACGTTTGCTGAGGTACTCACGATTTAATCAGTGGACATTTAACCCAATTCTGCTGCAGTGCAGGGATACACAGATACCACTGCCTCAGTTGATATCCTCATTTGTGGGTGTCTCCCAGCCTTTTGCTGGAACATCTTTGCTAAAGGGAAAAGTGTAAAGTCTAAATGGATGGATTTACAAGAGTGGTCAGGTCCAGCAAAAAAGACACACACACACACACACACACACACACACACACACACACACACACACACACACACACACACACCCTCTAGGCTTAATCTTAAGGAGAAGGATCTCAAAAAGAAGAATGTATAGGAACAAAGAAATGCTTTGGGGAATTAAAGTGCTTGAAATTAGACATTAAAACTTCCATGTTCAGTAGCTTGAGAAAAATGGGAACAATATACATTTCATTTGTGAACTGCTGAAAAATCCTATATCTTAGAACTTAAGGATGACAAAGGGATAGTTCAAGGTGACCCAATCAAGTAAATAAAATTCTGTCTAAGGCATATTCTTGGTAAAAAAAAGAGGAGCTTTTCCTTCCTTAGAAACCTACTGTTGCTATGGAATCCAGAGGATGCTTTCACAGCCATTAAATATCCTATTACCCAGTAGGAGATCAAAATAGCAAACTGAAAGGCTCCCCCAGGGCTGGACAGCCTTACCACAGTTTTTTTTAAAACTCCTTCAAAGAGGTGCTAGGTTTCCCTTTTTATATTTCTATCAATAGACTATGGAGGCTGTGTATGTTTCCAATCTGACTCAGCTAGAACAAAAGCATATCTCTAAAGCCTATCAAAGACTCTTTATGTACTACTAGCTACAGGCCAATTTCATGCTTGCAAACTGAATTAAACATTTTTTTCTAAAGTGTTAGAAGTTAGTTTAGAGCCTATAATTCCAAAGTTGGTTATGGGGAATCATTTAGATTTCATTACCACGAAATTAAGGGAGTTGGATGCTCTTTGCACATGCCTTATTATTCAATGTTGCTGTCAGAAAACAAAGTGGGGGCTTGCTGCTAGAATTTAACAAACTGTTTGATTCCCTGCATTGTAATTCTGTATGGGCCATGGTGAGATACTATCATTTCTCACAGCATGTCCATATATTGGGTATGGCTATTATATCACAACCCCAGTGCACATGATTATGCCAATGGAGTTCTTTCCAAATCTATTATTTTGTTATGAGGCAAAAGACAGAAATGTCCCCTGTCTCCACCTCTTTTGATTTTTCTGCTGTCTCAGTGATGGATAAACACTTGCAAACTGAGTGTGATACATTTTTCTTGTCATTGGGGAATGTATTACAACCACTTACTATCTGGTTTGCTAATAACACTGTCTGGCTGAATAACCCTCAACAGCAAGTCTTGCCTACCTTAGATACATTGGAGAGTCATTCATATGAGACATGTCTTATAGTAAACAAAACAAAGACAGTTTTTAGTTTTTTTTTTTCCTGAACCTCTCCTGTTCTTTGTGAGTTAAGATCTCTCGACTCTGTTTCCTTAACTGATGATTTGCTCCATTTGGACATTCAATGCATATGAACATGGGCAAAACAGTAGACTTGAATATGAAGTCTATAATGGAAGTCATGCAGACTCTGTTCCATAAGTGAAGAATAGGTAAGCTTCATTTTTTTCAGTAGAATCCAGTCTGTTAAGGTGTTCCTTCTTCCTAAGCTGCTTTTTTATTTAGCAGCATCTACCTCATGCAGCTTCTCTACAAATATAAAAATGGCCCAAAGAAAGATAGCTGATATTATTTGAGAAGGTAAGAAATCTAGAGTTAATAGAATAATTTCTTTTTCACTAAATGTGGTGGGTTTGGAGTCCCTTCTCTATTTGGATATGGTACAGAACTTGTTGGGGGAGGGGTCTTTGTTAGAGGCAGCAAAAGCTGTGAAGCCAATATGGTTCTTATCAGTACATTATCTTAGTTTGTTTTCTAGTCCTCCTTCCTACAAGACTTGGGATCCTGGAGCGATTGATCATTAGTTTGATATGGCACTCATTGATAATCCTTGAAAGTAGGAATCCTTTCTAAATACGTTCTCATTTATATAGCAGCATCTGCTTATTCTCATAAGTAAAACGTGTAATAAATGGGCAAATTGGATTGAGGTTGGGATATATTACATCTGACATTTGGGATACTTTCCAACATACCATCTTACATTGAGATGAAATCAAGAATATTTTTCCTACATTTCTTTCTCATTGCTGACAATACTTACAACTACTGGCCTGTATTCTATGGTTTACTATGGTAAGGTCAAAGTGGGTTCAGTCAAACCCACTTCAGTTGAAGTCTGGAAGCTGAACAGTGACAATGTTGAACCCTACATTGTCGAAGTATGACTCTCGCCCCATCTCAACCCATGTTAAAGCCCATTTCGAGGTCAAAGTCTAGTCGTATTTTGACACTGTCGGAATTCGACCTTGTCGGTTTCGTGGATGTGGGTCAACGATCCCATCATTCGATGGGGTCTGGTTCAACCTTACCATAGTAAACCGTATTCTACTGATAAGTGTAAGAGATGGGAACTGTAGAAAAAACATGTTGATGAGTCGTCCTTTAGCATTTCATCCACTAGACAACTGAAGCAAACAATGTTAAGGTGTTTTTATTACAGTCTAATAGAAAACCCATGTGAACTATTGTCTGGTAATCTAAACAAATAGAATGAGATGTTAGACACTCAATCACAGTATAGGAATGGTCTCATTGTTAAGATAGGACACTGGACAACAGATAGCTACTACTTACTAGATGTATGTCTGCTGGTAGATTTACTTATGTTAAAATGTTCTACCACTGACACTTTACTCCAGTGAGGATACACACTTCTGGACTTTCTATTATTTATTTATTTATTTATTTATTTATTACAGTTTGATGACCGGGGAAGTCCACTGGGCTTTGAAAGGCCCATTTTCAGTCGAGGCCCGAGGAGATAAGCTCCATAACACAGTTACAGTAACAAGACAAATTACAATTCAAAATGTCAAAATATTATCAATAGCATGTTAGATCCATCATTAAGAGGACAATTTGTTCAAAACAACAGACATATAGTACATGCTACAGTACAACGTAGTGAATTTAGCTGTTCAAAAACAACAGACATACAGTATATATTACATTATAACTTAGTGAATTTAGCATGTCAATGGTAGTACAGGTCTAGTGTTAGTGAACATTTGCTCTATAGACAGAGTGAACATAGTATAGTATATACAGAGAAGAGCGGTGTGTTAAGTGTGAAAGATAAATTAAAAAGTGTGAACTCATGGGTGAAGAGCAGGGGCAAATCCACTTGCAGGATAGATGTGAGTGAAGGAGGGATTTGAAGTTGGTGGAATTTGCAGTGCTTCGAAGGGAGGGTGGTAGGGAGTTCCAAAGTTTGGCTATGGAGTAAGATAACAGGAGGTGGCCAGATGAAGGCTTATTACCTGCATGAATTTAGAAATGTCCTAAGATACAAGTATTATGGAGATTGATTATTGCTGAGATATCATGGCTGCTGAGGAAAAACATATTTAATTGCACTGACACTACATTTTGGCTTTTTGGTAACTGCAATCCCAAACTAAATTGGATTTTTTGTCATTGGTGTGAAGTACTGCAATAATCACATCCTTCTTATTAATGTTGTTCAGTTGTTAGAAAAGTTATAAGTCATTAAATATGATGTCTCTTTTTTAAACTCCATAGGATCATAGGAGGTTACTAGGCTAACGGCCCCATGGCCCCTACAATCCTAGCCAAGTTTAACCCATGTTCCCAAGGGTGTCTGGTTCAAGCAGACACTAAAATCAGCATCTATTGCCCCTGTCCAAGAGGGACACAGGTGGAATCCCCAGAGGGATAATGTAAGATGAATAAAAGGTTTAATAAGAAAATGGACTATTTAAAAGACTAAATGACCCTGATATATAAGTTTAGAAAATGGGAAAACGATACATTAAACCCTGATTGCAGAATGAATGTTTTCTCACAGGGTGTTAATGTACAGGTAATGCTTGCTGAAAAATGAGTTTGACACTTCATGGCAGCAAATTAAGCTGCCGTGGAGTTTGGACTGTAAGAAAGTTAATGTCCGACATTCTTTTATTGTCCCCAAGCAGTGCTTTGGCTGTTTATCAAATGTAAGATTAAAATAAGTAGATAATGTAAAATAAAAATAGGAAAGTGTGTGTATGTTTACGTTTCTGTCTGCCTGTGTGAATGCAAGTGTGCTTGCATGCATGAAAGCGGAAGTGAAAGAGAGAGAGAGAGAGAGAGAGAGAGAGAGCGTGATTAGTGGCTGCAATTGCATACCTCTAATGCTGCAAATCTGGTCAAAGTGTAAAATAATGGTGGGACAAAGGCACAAACACAGGGACAGATTTTAAATATTGCTATAAAATTAGAAAGTTGTTATAATAACAGGATTTGCTTTAGCATGTATTTTCTGAAGGAGATGAAATCCGAAACTCAAATGTATGTTATCATTTAGTGACTTCAATCCACAATTACTTTCCAGCAAAACAAAAATGTTATGAAGAATACACTAAAAAAATGAAGTAAAAATCTGGATATTCTGTGAAAATATCGACAGTTGATAAATTATTGATTATTAACTGCATTTAATCATGTGTGTTTTAAATGCACTCTTCTTCTAAATATGTGTGTGTGTGTGTGTGTGTGTGTGTGTGTGTGTGTGTGTGTGTGTGTGTGTGTGTGTGTGTGTGTGAGTGTGTGTGTGCATGTTTTTATGACAGTGAGTATGTCTGTAGACACTATATACTTAGTAAACTAATATTTTGATTGTAAAATCCTTCCTCCAACAACAGGTACATATACTACAGCAAGTAGGATATGTTAGGCAAAAAAACTATTTTACATCAAAAATATATAAAAAAAAAAAACTACATATAGTAATTAAAAAAAAAGCAAATACAAAACAATTTAACATATAGCCCATTCTCCAAGTGCAATAATGCTCTCCAGGGTGTGTGTGTGTGTGTGTGTGTGTGTGTGTGTGTGTGTGTGTGTGTGTGTATGCTATTGTGTAAATAATGCCCTTCCAGGAGTGCTGAGGTCCTCTGCCTGCAACAGCGGGCCTCTGAACACCCCTTGGGTATGTGTTATTTATATAACAACATAGCCTGCTGGGTATTATTGCTTGAATTTTGTAACAAGCAGCACTTTTCCTACATCTCTAATGTAGTTGTCTTACCTGCAGCATTTGTATTCAGCCATGACACTGCCTTAGAAGCTAAGAGTTCCCAATCACTTTTGATCTTTGCACCATAAGTATGAAGCCATATCAGAGAAAGAAGTGTTGACCACACAGCAGGTTCTGCCTCCTGAAATAATGAGCACAATGTAAAGAAGGGAAGTTTTAAATAGATTAAAATGAAATTTAACAAAACGCTCAAGTCTGAACAGCAGTGTGTTTTGTAACATGCTTACCATTCATATTTTCAGCCAAAATGACTGTGAATTTCTACTCCTGTCTGCAGAAACTTACTTTTAGAGAGTACATTCTTTTTATCTTCAGTGGATATTGTAGAAGCACACATTTTCAAATCAATGCTGTCATGTCATGTTTTTTAACTAAGATATAACATTTTTAAATTAAATTGTAGATCAGTTCATTTAGGTAAACAAAACATTTTCCTATACTGCTGAATACATGTATATTACACATCCCCATTACAATGTGCCAGGTCTACTACAGGTCTGAAAGGTCAAGTAAAATGCTGTTATCTTGTCCCTTGTGCAACTGTCACGATTTGTTGCAAATGTTCTATAAGGGGCATTTTATTATATATACTTTGAAAGATAGAATACTCATTTGTTACAAAAGTCTGTGTGGGTGTGAAAAAGAGTGAATACACAAATGTGTGAATTCTCATATGAGTGAATTTTATGTAGTTGAATTAAAGTTTTATATAGAGTAGGTAAATAATAGTGCACAGGAAAATGAATGCTTGACTAAAAAGGTGGCAGTTGTGAACATATGCAGGATAGCATTATAGCAATGTGTATATGAGAGTTTGAAGGTTAGCTTTAGAGTAAGAGTTTGGTAAGGGGATAGATTTAGTGTTGTGTTTATTTTGTGTTGTGCGTGTTTTATGTCCTTTTGTCTTATGCAGTAGTACTATTAGGGAAAGGACTTTCAGCAATGTCATGTGTAGGGTTGTGGTTAGACGATGGATTATCTTTTGATCTCCAATAGCTCACTGCATATTGCAACAGTCTCTAAGGCTATCTCTGAGGATAAGAAAGAAATTATGTATTGTTAATCTTATGCAAAAAGCCCAGAATTTCCAGACACAAGATATACAAAAAGATTAAGAGAAACGTTAGAGGAAAGAAAAATACGTCCGCAACAAAAACTGTCAGAAGCTTCAAATAAAAATGTGTGGTCATTAATACAATAGAATTGTGAAAAAATAGTATATAGATCAGGAAACTTTAATCTGTTTGGAAAAAGAAACATCTGCAGAAGTATGGAAATATAAACAGCAAAACCTAGATATTTTTGAAAAGTATAAAAAAGAAATATATACATGGGAAAGAAAGATTTAATATGATGCAATATTTATGCAAAGGTGAAAACCAAATTAATCAACATAAAGAAAACAGCCCCAAAGATATTCGAAGAGAAATACAGGCAAAGGCATCCAGATATGGAAAATTTCACAATAAAAAATATCACTAAGAGGTAATGTAGAAAAGAAGATTAGTAAAGAAGAAGAAGTTAAAAAATAGAAGTTGAGGTTATGTAATGCCTGCAACGTGAAGGATGTGATGTAGAGGGTCTAACACAGGTTATATCACAACAGGATGGAGTGAATCCCCAAAGTAAGGAGAAACAGAAAGATCAGGAGATATCGGAAGAAGAAATATGGACATGGGAAAGAAAAAGAGATTTAATATGATGTAATATCTATACAAAGGATAAAGCAACTCTAATCAATGCAAAAAGAGCAGCACCAAAGATATTTGAAGAGAAATACAGGCAAAGGAATCCAGACATGGAAAACTTTACAGTACAAAAAATAAGAAGACAAACAGGAAAAGCAGAAAAGGAGATCAGTAATGGAAAAGTTAAAGAAATAGAAACTGAGGTCATGAAGTACCTCCAAAGTGAAGGATTCAGTGTAGAAAATCTAATTCAAAAAGAAGCACAACAGGACAGAGCAATGGAACTCCAAATTAAGGGGAAACTAGTGGCATGGGAAGTAATTGGTGCCATATGAAGATATTTTAGAGCCTTCCACAGAAAACTAGTACAAACATTCACTTGAAGCTGGACAGCAAGGGAAGGAACAGGAAACTTAAAACTCTGATGCAGTTAAAGTTGAAGACTGATAGGCCAATGAGTTCTCATATGACAGAGCAATGGATGGCATGGGATGGAATTCAAGAGAATGTGCAACAGGAAGATGCAACAGAACTTTCTATAGAATGCCCACAGGAAATGGAAAACAAAAAATGTGCCCTCAGTCCAGAAGAAACAGAGACAAGAGCAGAGTTGCCTGACGTAATAGAGATAGATAACATATTAAGATAAATGAAAGAAATAGACTGTGGACGGTTAATAAAACCAAAAAAGTCAGAAGTTTGATAAAACAAATTAACCCAGTAATTAGGACTGTCCATAGAGATTCATGCGATATAACAGAAGTAAACAGGATATATTACTGTGTAGCTAAATAAATAACTGATAAAGTTCTACCAGTAGAACAAAGGGTAGTGAGAGAGAGAAGGGGAGAAATTGAATACCATCATGGAAGTATCGAATAGAGAACATTATAAAGCAACTAAGACAAGAATTGTCACTATTAGAAGAGGGAATAGAGCAACAAAATTTCTCAGAAAGATAGACGTGATAAAAGCAATGCGTACTATTAGAACAGATCAGGATCTATCATGCACTATCGCAAATAATAAACTAAAAATCTCAGCACAGGCAGAAAAACTTAGAAGATACATAGACAAATATAATGGAAAAGTACAAAATAAAAATAAATACATTTTGGAGAAGTATCTATGAAGATCCTGTGGAACATAACAAAGATGCTAAATGGACAGAAGAACTAAAAGAAAGAATAAGAAGTTTAAAGATACAGGATATGAAAAGGGATGAAGTAACAACCAGAGAAATTGAAACAAAGTTAGGAAAAGCCTCTAATTGGAAACCCCAGGCCCAGATGCAGTACCTAACTTCTGGTACAGTATGATCCCAGTTATTCTCAATAGGGGTAATATATACTTTTTGACTATGGACTGGGCAAGGCCAGTCTAGATGGGATAGATTGATTTCAGCACCAAAAGGGAAACTGGCTAGGCTTAAAATGGTTCTCAAGGACAGCTAGCTTAGTACCTACCTAAGAACCTATGAACCTATATGGAGTACTGTGCAACTAAGCATGTAATGTAACCATGTGTTTGCAAGTTTCACAGTACACCTATCCCCTCATTTTGCTGAAAACTGTGGATCTCTTCAGTGACTCTACTTATAATATTTAATCTCATGGCTAAAGAAAAAGAACATGCTCTAAAATGTGTTTGTTACAAAATTACTTTTTGAAAAAAAAAAAAAAACATATTAGCTTTAAATTAACATGTCCCAACAGCATAGTGGACAAATAAGTAATTCCAATGTCTTTTATACTTAAATTCCAATTGCCACGCAGACATTTAAAAGAAACAAACATTTATTGTCCCTGGGCCTCCTGAGAAAGCTCTGCTTTCCAGAGAATGTTGTGCCCTGGTAATCCTTGTCAAAAATCAAAGTGCTATCCACCTTCAAACTAAGACAATCCCAGATTAGACAGGTGAGACCCTAAATTTCATTTGACTGTAGAAAATGCTTTTAAAAATTTTTGATTTTATTAGTGTAAACCAAATATTGCTATATAGGAAGATGCTGTTGAAACTGAGAGACGTGTCATCCTACTACCCAGAGAGTATGTAAATTAAGTAATTTTACCTTGAGCTTAGCCCAAGTACGAGGGCATGAGTGATTAGAAGTGAAGAGTGGGTTTGCTGTGAATGCTTCTATATACATTTTTTTTCAGTCTGGTATCCCCTAAGGCTGACCTGACAATTGACTACATCCTGACACATTTTTAGACTTTTGCATTTCCAGCCCCAAATTAACTATTTGGTAAGGAAGAGGATTTTTATATTCATTTGCAATGTACAGGAACCAAAATATGCCGAAATTCATTATATAATAAGGGGACTAAAATCATCTTTATTTCTGCTGTTCTCCCCATCAGGCTTAGGTCTAGCTTGTTCCATGTGTGTGTTCTCAGGCTTAGATTATTCCCTATAGGAATCATATTTTCCAATATTATGCTGAAGGATTAGTGTGTACAAGTATAAATAGATATTTAGGTAGAGAACTTTCTCCAAGAAAAAAAAAAAAAACTGCTGGCCTAAATTCTTTAACTGCCATGTTGTAGCTGGGAACCTCTCCATTTTGCTGGTATTCACATTCAAAGCTCTGATCTTATCAAACTCTGTGCAAGATTCTGCCACCATGGGAATATTACTTGAAAGGTTTTGGGCTAAATTTAGACAACCTCCTGCAAAAAGAAGAGTGTTTGGTTTCAGCTTCATAAAGAGCATAATATTTAGTATCCGTCAAATGTTGTAAAACTCTACTTGGACGTTCAATGCCTAAAAAAAAAGGTGTGGAGGAAGGACATCCTTTGTGTGTGCCCTTAAGCAGTCTAATTGGTTTGGACAGGGTGTAGTTTATGAGTACTGCACTGCATTGGCTAGGGTATGGTATATAGAGCTTTGGCAGTGCAAACCAATGACTCCAGAAAGCCCATATGTTTCATCACCAGCCATAGAAAAGGATAGCAGATAGAATAAAAGAACGGAAAAAAAATCTACTATACCACTTGCATGGATACCATTTTAAGGCCTTGCATTCAAGTTTGTTGATGTATGCAAATGGACTGGACTCAGTTGCCTAAAACAATTCTGGTCTGATGTGGTGCTATCACAGCAAGAAGGCTGCACGTCATTCAGTCTGCTAGAATACAAGCATAAGTCTTCACATTGGTGTTAATTTGTTGGTCTGGTAATTGAGAAAATGATTTGGATCATTTCCCCACTTGGGGGCTCAGTCTTGCAGTAGAGGCTAGAGAATATGGGTTAATTTTCACTGCAATTTGGATGTTAAGTAGGCCAAGAAATATGGGTTTGGTAGAACTTTGTGGTCAGGATGTCAGGTTCCACAGCATTCCCTTTTTGGGATTACTAGTAGCTTGAAAGAGCTTCTTATTTGCTAAGTATTCCTTCCAGTAAATTTGCCTGAGCTGTGGAGAGTCTGGGAAGGTTAGCTCTATTCAAAAAGCTCCCATTTTCAAATATTCTGTAAACTAGTAGTTTACCTGGCTTACACCCTATTGCCCAAAATTTTGTTACCTCCAATTAAAGAAGCATCTTAATCCTTTCAAACTTTGACTCATTACTTTATAACAAACACAATTAAAATGAAGAAATAAGTATACATACACATATATATATATATTCAGTTTTTGGGAAGTTGTGTTTTTTCTTTACAATCTAGACTAAATCCAGGTGAACATCCTAGCATTCTGTTCAATGTACATATAACAAAGCACACCATTACCTTGTAATTTACTAGCACAAGTAGTTAGTGCTTTATAAATTAACCTTAACTTTATTGGTCTGGTTAGTTTTCAGCAAACCAGAAAAATGCATGTTCGTTTGACTGTATAGGCTTAAATCTGCGGTTTCTGTTACTTATTCCAAAATGTTTTGACAGCAGAGCCAGTCATATAAAACAAAGGTGTTGCAAGGAAAAAGTTAATTGCATGAGAGCTGTGAGGCATGCCTTGCTTGTGCCTGATGAATGGAATGGGCTCACGTTAGTATGCTTTGCTGAAGATGAATCAATGATATCTATAATAATCTAGCTGCAGGCAGTAATTTAAATCTTAACCATAAAGAGTTTAAAACACAAAGAAACAGAATACTTAGCTACAAATATGTTATAACATTAAAATCAAACTATACATATGTTTGATGCAGATTTGTACTCTTATATTCCAGATACATGCATTTAATAAGTGAAAAGTGTATACTTAGACACAGTTTTACTAATATATCACAAAAAGGTGCTTACCTCACAGGGCAAGCTAGTCAGAATCTCCTGTGTGGTTGAATTAAAAATTTCTGCAAGGACTTCGTCTACAATCCACGAACCATCTGCTTTTTGTAGACCAATCAGTGTCATCACTTGATCTTCTTTATTTGTGGGCTCTGCTATGAATATTGAGTGCAAAATTAGCATAATGTTAATACATGGTCATGTGCAAAAATGGTTACATATAAACACACACACATTCTAGCACATGCACAAGTACACACACACACACTTGCGCGCATGCACATGCACACACACACGTGCGCCCATGCACACACACATGCGCGCATGCACATGCACACACACAGAACACAGATACAAAAACACACACAGATACACACACATGCAGTTTTCTATTTCTGTAAGTAAAACCAGTCCCAAGTGTATATATATATATATATATATATATATATATATATACACACATATATATATATATATATATATATATATACACCACCTGTGGCAGTACTATTAAACCACTAAGAAATCACACAGAATTTGTCAGGAAACTTGTGCCATGAGAAGCAGGATACTTATAAATCTTGATAACGAGGAATCATTGTACTGAAGGATTTTCATCTGGCTCCAAAGTCGCTTTGCTGCAAATTTATGCCCAGCAATGGAGATGGTATCATGATAAGGTCTTTACGTAGTGAAAGGACTTCAGGATCAGAGGAAATAACTGAATATTGATAAAGGTAATGTTTGTTTGAGTTTGAAAAAGGTATAATGCAGAATTACTAAATGGACAGAATATATGAATATTTAATTGATAGTTATTTTGTTAACAACTTAATTGTCAATTGGGGTTTGACAAAGAAAAACAACAATGTCAAAAATTATCTGGGCACAGAACCCTGGCATCTCCTATACAGCAATCTCTTGTCTCCTGTACCTTCACAATTTATTATTTTAACTCAAAGTTTTCTGCATGTAGGGAAAAGTGAGATTGTTGACTACAGCAAATGTTATCTGTATGTTACATGAGAAATAATGTTTTTTGACTTTGCAGCTGTTTTAAAACAAGAACTTGTATTTGACTAATTGCTATACACCTGATTTGATCACTAAATTGCACCTCAAAGGGTGGGTACTTTTGCTTTTAGAGTAGACATTTGCATCCAGAGAAAACATATATTTTTAGGATATTCCTTTACAGGAACAATTATAATATTTGACCTTTTACTTCTGGCAACACATCATTCAGTAAAGAACTTGAACATTCACAAAACTCTACCAGCAAAGATGACCATTTTTTAAATAACTAATCTTCACAATGTGAACATAAGGCAAACATACTTGAACTATATGATAACTAGTTGAGTTTCAAAAGTTATCTTCCCCTTAAAGACTCAGCAATAAACATTGTTGCATTTGTCCAGAGGTTATTTTCTCACCCCAGTACATGTATTGAGACATTAGTCCTAATACATAATAAATACATTGCCAAGACTGGGAAAAAACACTTTATTGGAACCTTAATACAGGCAAGCACTTCAACTAGAGAAAAAAACTCATCTCCCTTCATAATAAACTAAAAACTTCATGTCTCAAAAATTGAATACAATACTCCTTTGTCATGTATCTATGTGGCAACACTAAAGTTTTTACAGCTTTCAAAGTAGTAAAACACTTCATGCGACTTCACAAGTTTTCTGTAAGTGGTAGTGCATGGAGCAGATAAAATTCTAGACAATATAAAGAATTAGGACTGGGTCATTCCAACCATAACTCTTATTATATGTTCTTGAGGTGAATTTCTTGGCATCCATGTCTTAAACCCATAATTCATTGGTTATGACTGGAGACCTGATATTAATCATCTATATTATATACATATTTGTCATTGGTGGAATAGCATGACCAGCCCTGTAGCAAAGATGGATAAAGCCCTGACTGTGACCTAGGGTGAATTAATGACTTTGGCGTTAAAAGTACCAGCAGGGGATAGTGGGTGTGAACAGCTGGAGCTAACTTTCTCACCCTGTGGGAAGGAAGGCAGCCTGGAAGCTGCACTGCTAGTGCTCTGCATAGGCTTAGAGAAACACCAGACAGCATTATGGGCTGTATATGCACATCATACCAAGCAGCACAAACTACTACAGCTGAGATCTGCACATGCAAGAGATGCACATGTGCTAAATCATGAGTACTTTGAGCTGTTTCCACCTGACTGTAGTGAGGACAGCTGAGTAGGCTAAGCAAACAACTCGGATATGTGCTTGGATGTTGGCCTTTCATGTTTATCTCTTGCCCCAAGAATAAATGAATGAGCTAAACAGGTCATGGGTGATTTACTGCTTGGCAGGGAACTGCGATAAAATGTGAATGGAATTGGATGCAATTTTGTAAAGGGAAATTGATTCTTGGAATACTTCACATTCTTTAATGTTAAATATTACAAATGTGTGATTATTGGTTAAAAAGCCTCTGAATACATGTTGCTTTCATTGGTACTGAAGGTGTACAAGAAATTAGTTTCTGTACCACAAACACAGGTTCTCATGCAATAATGTCTGGAAAACTTCCAGATTCCTCTCTCATACTTCATTTGATTTAACCATTCTACATACAAACATTTTTAGCATTTCAGCAAGCTTATTGTTACTGTACTAACATCCCTTGCTTTCTCACTCTGCTCTGCAAATTGCAGATGTTAAAATATGCATACTTACCAATGAGACATTTTTCTTTCACTTTCTTGCTGTCTATAAGAAAATGTAAATCTCTTTACCATAAATACTCATTAGGAAATATACAATGTCACTTTTTCTACATAACTTGCACCAAATCAGTAAATACGTTGTTGTCTAAAGTTTCTTTCTTAAGATGCATTATTCAGAAAGAATCATAATTTATACATACAAATGCAGATTATATGAAACAATCAATAAGAACATTAAACCCATGTCAAGAATGAGGGGTATTTTGCATCATATTCAAACATGAGAAAAGGCCACCATATGATAAATAAGTTAAATAAATTGGAAGAAGTTATTTAGACAATGAAGATGCAAAATGAATGGCTCAACTACAAGTACCCAAATCTTAGGTGCTTGAATATCTCTATCTTACAGTGAGGGACTTGGGTGTTTTTGCTGCTTGCAAGGCCAGCCACTCACACTCAAACTCAACAAACTGCTTGAGTGAAGTGTGACAGAGGTAGGGAGGGAGGGAGTGGAACTGCCTGACACACCTCACTTGAACACAGTAAGCAAGTGCTGTCTGACATACCTCACTCGAACACAGTAAGCAATTTCAGGCAAGGACAGTGAAGCAGTGATGTGGAGACAGTGAAAGGGGATGGGAGTGGAGGTTAGGATTTTAGGCAGCGGTCAGGAAGGGGACTGATTTAGGTTTAGAGGGGGGTTAGGGATCAGGACGGAACTTTAGGTTTAGGCAGTGATAATGGAGTTTTAGGTTTGGAGCAGGATAGGAATTTAGGGTTAGGAAGTGGGAGTGAAGATTTAGGGTTGAGGAGTGATGAGAAACTTTAGGTTTAGGGAGGGGGGAGTGGAGATTTAAGTACATTGGTTGATTCCAGACTTTAGAGCTGTGCAGGGGGTGTTATGGTTAGAGACTGGGTGGAAGTTTTAGGGTTAGAGTTAGGGTTATAGTGGGGCTTAGTAGTTCAGCAGGATTGGATGGTGGGAGGGCTAGCTAATTCACTAGGATTGGGCTAATGGAAGTTATGAAACTTCTCAAATGCAGCAAATGGCAGAGAGCAGGTATGTCATGAGCTACTACCATGCAAGCACTTGCAGTATACCCAAAAGTAACACTAATTAGTGAACACCTCTCTACACTCCTCCCTCATTAGACCAATAATTGAGTATAACAGCCAGTTTGGGATGTACCTCTCCAAACATTTGCATCAACTGGAAATGCCACTGAAATACCTCAAAAGGAGCATCCATGGTCTTCAACACCTGTCATCTGCAGACAAGCGCAAATCACTGTCACTCTACTTGGTATAGTAAAGATTGCTCTGGGGTGCTCTGTGTCTCACTTACAAGGGAATCTCGGATCCTGTCCTATTGAAGATGCTCCATGTCTGTACTTCTAACTCTTCACACATTACCCACTGAAAAGGCATGAATCTTATATGCAACATCAACAAAACCTGCTGGAGAGACAGGTTTGTCTCCCAGAGGCTGCCCCGTCTCTGGAATAGACTTCCCATATACGTCAAACAGAGCACCTCGCTGACCCTCTTCAAGCGCAACCTTAATGAGGGGATGGGAAACCACAAATTTGTCCCAGGGGTTCGATCTGTGTCCCTCACTGACAGGGGTGACAGGTGCTGACTGAGGTTTCTTTCTGGGGATAAACTCTTGACTAGGCTTGTAAGGGCCCCAGGGCCATTAGCCTAGTAACCTCCTACTATCTTATGATCCTATGAACATCCCAAAAGCAGATCTGCCATAAGCAAGGAAATTAAACTTTCATTTTACAGCTCTGCTCTGCCCATATTTGGAACATATGGTTCCATTTCTCAAACCTATTCAGAAGGAGCTTCTGCTGAGTGGAGAGATGAACTTTTACAATAATAGAAGCAAGGCATCTTCTGAAATACAAAAAAAAAACATGAATTTATCGCCTAGGGAGAACAAAAGAGAAACAGGAGATATAGTGGAACCTCAAATATTTGTCATTCATAGACAGACAGACACACACAAACAAACAAACACACACAGCACATGTGTGCCCCAGTACAGTGAGGACTATTTTTTTTTTTTTTTTTACCTGAATGAACCAGTGCAGGAGCTGTGAGGATATAAATTAGGATGTTAAATGGTTGAGATATAAGTTTTGATGCCTAAGTAACTAATTATTTGACTAAATTACATTATTTCTCTGCCTGTAGGGAGTGTATAATATCCCTAACTTTATTGGAGAAAGGGAATAAAAAAAGTCTGTATGTTTATCACCAGGCCTATAAGGGATTTAAGGAATTGAAATGTGATAGCTTTGCCAAAGTTAATTTGGGTTTGGGTAACCCATATTGCATAACTGTTAGTAAACCAGAGTGAAATGGGTTGTTGATGGTATTACTGATAACACCAAACTGATCAATATTTACATTTAAACATTGTATGAATACCTCAGTGATGAGGAAGAAAAGGACAGGGGACAGTGAATAGCCTTGTCTCGTTTCACGCTGTAAGGAATTAGTTGGTGATAACAAGCCACTGGTGAAAATATGAGCTGTAGGATCTTGTTACAGCTTACATTTGTAGATTTAGGGAAATGCATATAGTGGAGTACCTCCTAAATGAAATCCCATTCAACAGAGTCAAATGCTTTTAGGAAGTCAATCACGATAGTTGCAGCAAAGATATATTTTGGTCAACACCACAACTGCACCTTCAGGCAGACTCTGATAAGATTTGGATTACCTTCCCAGTGATTAATGAAATCCTGTTGATTAATGGAAATTATATTAGGTAAGATATTGACTATCCTGTTGGCAAAAACTTTGGTGAAAATGTTAAAGTAACTGCAGTAATGACATGGAGCCATAGTTTCTAGGGAGAGTTCTATCCTTACCTGGTTTTGGGAACACTGATACCTTATAAATAAAGGACTCATGAGGGGAAATGGTCTTATTCTTCACTTTCATCAAGGAAAGCTTTAAATGATGAAACTAATATATTTTTGAATTATTTGTAAAAAATCAGAGATAAAGCCACAAGACTTGGGGTTTAACAACTGTCAGATTGTTGATGGTCCCAAATTCACTTTCTGAGATTGGTTCATTTAATAGCCTAATGTATTTGGAGGATATCTTATTTGGCTTAATTTTGGATAAAAAACTCTGCTATTGTTGAGAGGCAGTTAGTTTATTATTTTTTTTTTTTAGGTTTTTTTATATATCCTTGAGTGGGGATCTTATTCATTTGTGCTGGGTCAGATATTAAAGGTTGGTATCCCTCAACATAATTATGAGCATTTCCCTTTGTCTTTCCACTAGTCTTGGACCATCTCTCTCCCAATTAAAGTGAAATCTAAGGTAATGGATACTTCTGATACATTTAAGCAATGTTAAATAATTTGATCACACAGTCACATGACATCAGGTTAATGCTTAATTTAAAGCATAACTTCTCAATAGCTTACAAAACAGTACATTATTGTAAATGTATAGCTAGTGCTGAGATAAAACAAAGTGAATTATAAATGTATCATGTTTTAAACATCATATTTTATAACCTTTGATGTTGTCCTTAAAAACAATTATTACACAGCTTCCAGCATAACAATTTGACAGAATAGAAGTTTCAAGGTATGGTGTTCATTTACATGCACTTCTAAAATTGTGCGTTATATAATCAAATGCAGGAAATGCCAAGAGTCAGGTTATATAGGAGAGACAGGCCAGACACTCAGAAATAGGATGAATGACCAAAGAATCACAGTTACAAACAAAATGACTGACAAGCCTGTGGCAGCACACACTAACCAGTCTAATCATTCTGCATCAGGTATGACGGTTATGGTTCTTCAATGATGTTTCTGCACACCTTTTGAGAAGAACATTAATTCCATTGTTCAGTTTGACAGTTTTTTTAACCTAGATGTTGGTTTTATGAGAGTATAGGTCTCAAGAACTTTTCCCCTCAGAATAAGGTATACTGAAGGGCAAATTATTTTTTATTTTTTGGGGGGGGAATTGATGCATGCTTTTTTGATGAATTTACCCTGACAACAAACTGCTGTCTCAGATTACTGGGGTCTATGTTTTAGCCCACCAGTTTTATTCATGACAAGAGAGTAGATATTTTTACATAAGGTAACATTCTAGTCAGAACAGTAGTAACCATAAACTTAACGGTCAGTAAGGCCTTAACTTTCAGACAGTTTTAACAGTATAATAAAAACTTTGTCCAGTCCTGCTGTTCTTCAGAGGTACCTGCCTAAAACTTAGACTGACATAACAGCACATTTTCTTTTCTCTTTCTGTCTCTTCCTTTCAGATACCTGAACCACAGTCTGTGTAGTGGATTTACTGCATACTATTGTATTCTCTTAGTAGTCCCTGCCTTTCTAACTACCATAAATTAGACATTATTGTTAATTCATATTTTCTATTAACCAAAACATTTATCTCAAAAGGATTGCTTCGTTTGACAGAGTTTTTTTTTTGTGTCTTTCGGCTTTTCCCGGTTAGGGGTCGCCACAGCGGAACGCCAGTCCGCTAATGATTGGCAGTTGATTTTTATGTACCAGCTTGCCAGGCCTGATGCACAACCTTCAACGAACGTACGCCCATTCACGCATGTCTCCACACAGAAGATGCTCTAGCTGAGAATCGAACCGGACAGCGTCTTACTGTGAGGCGACAATGCTACCACAGCACCACCACCGTGCCAATTTCTTGTTTTCCTTCTCTGGATTTAACTTCTATCCCTACACATTTCTTGTAGTGTGATTTATTCTGTAATTAAATGGCAGAGCAGTATCTTTGAGTTTTATCTTCTCTGCAAATAAATGCTGGGTCTCACATAACATGCCACATTTTGATTTTTATAGCCTGACATGAGCTGGCCTTCTACAGTTTCAGGCTCATACAGTTTTCCGCATGCACACACACACACACACACACACACACACACACACACACACACACACACACACACACACACACACACACACACACAAAACTTTGCTTTTGTCTCTGAGATGTAGTCAGTTGAGATCTCCAAGCTGCACATTTTTTCTTCACACTAACATTCTTGAGGTTTCTTTTTTTAGGCATTTTCAAATAAAATATGTGCTTCCATTTCTAGGTACAAGTGAATATTTAAGGCTATACTTAACATCAGTAACTTAATAAGTCCTGAAAAACAGACCGTGTCAGCTCAAAAGCTTAAGTAATTGAAAAACCTATGTTGGACAAAAAAAAGTGTTACATCGCATCTGTGTTCCAGTGTCTTTGTGTTTCTTGTTCATAGACCAGCAAGGCATTTTTTTATTTATTTTATTTTTTGTGTAAGTGACACTCCATAATGCCCTTTGCAATAGTTAATGCTTTAGAATATAAGGCATTTGCAAGAGATGTTTACATTGAGACTCACAGTTTCCCTCCACCATCAATATCCTGATGGGTTGCAAAAGAAAGTACAGATGTGTAAGGGACTTACAATAACTATAGATCTTTGAAGAGATGTGGCATCATGACTGAATCAGAACATTTGGATTTACCAACCGTCTATTGTGTAATCACCAATCAGAGTTTTCAAAATCTGCTTCCCTATTTCCCATGGGAAAGAAACCTAGTCATACAACACTGTTCTAACATTTATTTATTACTGTTTGAGACACTTCTGTACATCCATGGGGACCTCTTCTGTTCTTGTAGCATCTTTGGTCCACTGGGGGAATTGTATTTGTTGTAAAATGTTATACTGTTTCCTGAATATGACTATTATAAACAGTCAAAGAATAAATGTAAAAGTGTATGTTAAAACATTGTTGTTATACTTGGTTATAATAACTGTCAGAGGGTGGAAGACAGAAGTTTTACTGTGACAGCACCCTCTCCTGATATAGCCCTTGTTATGGTAATTATTATACATACAACTGAGCTATCTTCTTCAAGGACAATTGCAGTAACACTAAATCATAACATTTGGATATATTTCCAACCACTACAGGGTTACCTATGTGATGATCAGCAGTTCAGCAATGCCAGAAGTATGAAATGGGATGAAGTAACAGCCAAAGAGATTGCAACAAAGTTAAGAAAAGCCTCAAACTGAAAACCCCAGGCCCAGATGCAGTACCTAACTTCTGGTTAAAAGTATTAACATATTTGAATGAAGATTTAGCCATGAGTAAGAACTATTTATATGCACACCCCAAGCAGACACCAACCTGACTATCAACAGGAAAAACAAGGCTCCTGCTTCAGAGGGTACTTGCAAGCTACCCTAAAAATTATAGTCCAATAATTTGCCTTCCGATGACGTATAAACTATACACTGTAATTGATGCCGACAGAGTTTATAGCCATTTAGAAGAAAACTCAGTTATGGCAATAAATCAAAAAGGCAATAAAAGAAAGTCATATGTGATAAAGGATCATTTGTTGTTAAATAAAGTCATAGTGGAAAACTGTTAAAAGGTGAAGAATCTAAGTATGGTATGGATTGACTACAAAAAAGCATTTGATAGCATCCTTCATTCATTGATAAAAGAGTGGTTAAAAATGTATAAGATACACTCCACACTGATCAATTACATTACAGTGACCATGAAGCAGTGGCAGACCACTTTGAATTAAGCCATCACAAAGGAAAATTATTATTCCTGGGATAAAAATTCAATGGGGGATATTCCAGAGTGAATCTCTTATCATCACTGCTCTTCTGTCTTGCCTTTAACCCATTAAGCTGTCTACTTAACAGCTTTGACCATGGCTATAATTAGGCCACTAAAAAACAACAGTGTAAAGACTTATCTTCTCTTTGTTGATGATTTAAAACTGTATAGCTCATCAGATGGGGAACTGAATGCACAGCTGCAAGTTGTCAATACTTTTCCAAATGATATACAAATGTCATTTGGTCTTGATAAATGTTCAACAATAACATTTAAAGCACAAAAAAGCAGCACCAAGAAAACATAATTTTGGGAAAAGAATGTGAAAGAAAAGAACTTGAGCAAGAGGGAGTGCATAAATATTTCAGAACTGATGAAGGATCAACAATAAAACATGAACAAATGTGAATAAAACTTAGTAAGGAATACTTTAGAAGACTTAAATTAATCCTGAAAACAGTGTTGACATCTAGGAACAAAATTCAAGCTATAAAACAATTTGCTCTTCCTGTCCTAACTTACCGTTTTGGAGTGATTGACTGGCCCCGAAATGTGCTGGTTAGATTAGACAGGAAAACAAGAAGGATGCTTCATGCCTAACCAAATGATTTATAAAAATCAGTCCATACAAAGATTATATATTCCCCGAAGGAGGGATGGGCCTCCTTGAAATTGATTACATGTATAGATCTGCACTCGTGGGACTGCACACATATCTGCTGACCTCACAAGACACAAACATAGTGAAAGTTTTGAAACATGAGGAGAATAAATCTGAGATAACTTCCCTGCTTAGTCCAGAAGCATATAGGCTTCAAGCAGGAATGGAAATCAAGCCAGAAGTAGATAAAAATCAGGCAGCAAATGAATGTGCCAAAAAACAAAAGAAAGCATACAAGGTGCAGGACCAGATGAGAAGGCACGAAATGGGGAAAATGCATAAATATAGTTGCAAGTATAGAAAACTTCTGGAAGAACCTCACACTGATCAGGAATGAACACATGAATGGGTATGGAGAGGTGAATTCAGGCCAAGAGATGAAAGGTTAATATTGGCAGCTCAAGACAGTGGGCAATGTACAAAGTTCATTGAACATGTTGGAGAAACAGATAAATGCAGGTTTTGTAAAACAGAACTGGAAACAATTGCACACCTTGTTGCTGGTTGTGACATACTAACGGCAGAAGGGCTATATTACTGAAAGGCATAATAATGTGGCAAGACTGTTGCACTGGGGATTGTGCAAATGTTATGTTACTAAATTGGCTGAAAAACACTGAAAACGTGAGCCACAAAGCATCATAGAAAATTATGAAGTCTACATCACATGGGATCACCCATTACCGACAGTTCAAACGATAGATGCTAGAAAAACGGATATAGTACTCCATGAAAAGAAGACAAAAGTAGCATTGATCACTCAAACCACTACACCCATTGACTACAATGTCTTGTGTACAGAGAGACACAAAGTCATAAAATGTCAGGATTTGCAGGCAGAAACGAGAGCAATGTGGAAGAAGGATACCCAGACAGTTCCAATAGTAATAGGAGCAATGGGTCTTACAAAAAAGAATCTACAATAGTATTTAGATATGTTACCAATACATGTAACTCCTTACAAATTCAAGAAGGAGTCACTTCTGGCTGACATCAAAGAGTGAAACAATTCTAATTTCATGAACTTTAATCATACACTGACTTAGGAATGGGGTCCAATCCCATCAAGGCATTAGAAACCCAAAAGATTTGGAGAAATTAAAAAATGGAGAAACATGGCTATTTTGGAAGAATGTTCTTATTTTCAGGCTTGATTTATCCTTTCACATAATTTTTGAATCCCTTTCATCATACTTGATTTTTGAGCTTTCTTAAAAACATATTTCATGACCAAAATACTTGTGGATACTTAGTCTTATATACAGGTAACATAGCAGCTGAACTCTTACAATCTGATAGATATTAACAGTGAGAAACAAAAAAACAACATAAAGTAGTCATATGACTTAAATTCAATGCTCATTACATGTGCAATTAAAATTTTAAGATCAGCTAGTTCCATGGTTTGGGCTACCTATGCCCAGTACATGTACAAGTCCAGGAATTGGTGAGGTGGCCTTTAATGTGATGCTTGAAGTTTTTTAAGCTAGTTATATTTCTAATTTCAAGTGGTAAGGCATTCCACAGTTTAGCAATGTAGTAGGAGTACAGAGAGTCACCTGAGCTATTTTTACTCTTGGTTACTTCAATTAGAGCTTTATTAGTGGATCTTAGTGGATGGGTACTTATATGGAGATTGAGGCCGCCTTGTAGAGCTGGTGTTGTATCAGGTTTATAGTACATTTGGTGGGTGGTACAGTTGTGTGAGGATGAGTTGATGGGGTAGTTCTAACCAAGATAGTTGTTGTAGGTCATTACAATGATGGGTTCTAGGAGGACAACTAGTAGCAAATTTAGCTAGCTTACTATAGCAGGCATCTAGCTTGCTTATGTCTGATTTGGAGAGATTGGTAAGGCTGGCATAATGGTTAAGGTGTTTGCCTTACAAGGTGCAGAGTTTGATTCTCATGTGGGATAATTGGCTAGGCTTAAAATGACCCACAGGAGCAGTTAGCCTAATACTAACCTATGAACAAGAACTTAAATAAAGAGGAAAAGCATCTTACATCTATCTCCCTTTTTCAGAAGCAAAAATAAATTGCCTTGTATGGTAGAATTTTACAACACAGTTCATTAAAGTCTACAGATTTTGCACTTTCTCTTTGATAATGTAATATTTTTTCCATAATTTTTGTCACTCTGTTTTTTTAAACATGTATTTCTGAGTAGAAATACCTGCATTCCGACTGGAAGCAAGAAGAGTTGTTATGTATTATTTGGTCTACAAATTGTATGATATTAGATATTCATATGTTTGGCTTTCAATGTCTACAGTTTGATAGGTATGGCCTGGAGCTAAACTTCCTCTGAAATGTGCTTTTAACTGTTAGTATTTGGTAAACAAGTAGACTGCAAGACATGTAGCACCATCCAAATATCATGTAGAACCATTTTTAAAATAAACTGTTTTGGTAGCTGCTATATGAAAGTGACATACCTCTGCCTTTTAAAGGTTTATTTTACTTTTTACAGTAAAAGATAGTTTAATGATGAAGCTTTATAGACAAAAGTCTGTTTAATGAAAGTTATATTTGCCCATACCTTACCTGGATAAAATGAAGTTTCTCTGTTCACCTGTGAGAGAGGGGAGCTTTGAGCAGCCTATCTGTCCCTGGAGGAGTGGTTTCAGCCCAGAAATTAGTAATTTATTGGCCATTTTGGGCTAATTTCTATCTCTTTCATTTCCCTGCTATAAATACCGCATTTGCCCGGTTTTGCATGCCAGGCAGTGCTGGTTAGCTAGGGTATAACTATTCCCGGCTCCACAAAGCCTCCTCTTCAATTTTTCCCTTGGAATTAGACAAACTTTCAACTTAAGCACTCAAGCCATTTATTTCTCAGCCCAGCACTTGCTTAAAACTCATAGCAAGCACTTATAAACCCTAGCACTAGACCCTCCTATACTGTACAGAAGGACAAGGCTCTCTATTCAACCTTACCAGCCATTCAGTAAAACAGTTCACTGTACCTATCCAGGCATGTCCAAAGGGCAGTTTCAGGCATACTCTCCAGTCCAACCGGTGAATCTGGCATTTTGAGGCAATGTTACAACTGCCTCATGTACACAGACAACCCTCTCCTCCTACCACCAAACACTAATACATGTGAGAGATGCAATTATACAGCCAAACTGGAGGCTAAGCTCTCTCAACCCAAGGCTGGATCAGATAGTCAAGAGGAGAAGGGAAATACTTGCATCACACCACCAGTCTCACATAAACCCATTAAACCAGCACCGACAAAAAACACACATAAATACACGAAAACATACTCGGAGGCTCTAAACAAAAATATGCAAAAGCAACAGAGACCTCCAAAGCAGACATCCAAGCAACCTGCACCCCACAACACATATCATGAAACACATACTTCACAAAACCAGTGTACCATGCAATCACAGCCCTTAAGGCAAAATAACATACCCAACATACTAGTAATAGGTGACTCTATAGTCAGGCACACTGACTTCCCACTCATTGGGCTGAATAAGGAAAAGGTTACTGTTAGCTGCCTGTCTGGTGCCAGGATCCGCCACATAACACAAGCACTCAGGTCACTCCAGAACAAGTACAAGTACGACTCTGTCATTGTCCATGTTGGTGTGAATGACCTGAGCCGTACCTCCCTGACTACATGAAAAGAGACATGAAAGAGCTCTCTGATCTTGTAGCCCAGGCTGGTATGACCCTGACCCTGAGTAGCATCCTGCCCTCACAAAGAATGATACCACAGTATAAAGAAAAAAATTATCAATTTCAACAATTGGCTAAGTTTCTGGTGTCATTCAAAGGGGATCCAGTGTCTGTCCGGCTGGGATGACATGCTTGACAAGCCATGCTGCTTCACTAGAGATGGCTTGCACCTGTCACTCTTAGGCTTTCGAATACTGGCCAAGGCTCTTGCCACCCCCATAGTGCCTTTTTTTAGGCAAGGCTCAAAAGACAAACCCACCGCCATAAACAGCACAAGTAACAAAAAACTGAGGGTAATGCTACTCAAGGCCAGAAGTCTAAACGTCAAAATGCACGCACTCGAGGCACTCCTCAGTATGGAGAAAATCGATATATGTGCAGTAACAGAAACCTGGTTTAAGGCTCCAGAGAGCACCCCAGCACTACCAGGCTACAACTCATACCATACATTTCGGCCACAGAACCCGTACCGAAATACAAAAGGCGGGGGCATATCCATATTTATCAAGGATACCCACACCTCCAGGTTAGTGGCACAGCACGATGCTTCAGAGATCATCCACGTGCAACTAACAACAGGCAAAACTGCAATTCAAATTATAGCTTGCTACAGATCACCCACCATGTCCCAGGACCCCCATTCCGCATTTCTGGAAACACTGGGAAATATAAAGGTCCTACCAAACACCCTGATATTGGCTGATTTCAATTACCCAAACATTAATTGGGAGAACTACTCAAGTGCTAACTCCCTTGCCCAACATTTCCTAGAATTTATAAACTCAAATGCCTTGGATCAACTGGTCAACACTCCCACCAGAGGTGACAACATATTGGACCTGGTCATCACCAACATGGGCGACTGGTGCTCCACACCAGAGGTCAACTCCTCACTGGTTAGATCAGACCATAAACAAATCACTTTGGATATCCACATTCTGCCCCCACCCCTCGGACAAGGAAACCACCGTGAAAAACTTTTCAAAAGCAATCTTCACATTACTTAAGACCGAGGTGGAAAGTTTCAAAGCCTCCATGCTAAAGGATAACATTGTCCAAGCTGCAAAATCCTTTACTAATGCATTCTATGGGCACCTACAAGAATGCATGGATCATGCTATCCCAAGCAAAACCAAGACTCGCTCCTCCAAGAAAAGGAAACCAGTCTGGTGGACTCCTGCCATAAACAAGCTGTACAACAGAAGGAGGAAACTAGTACAGAAAAGAGTAAAATCCCAAGAAGGAAAGACATCCCTGATCAGTATCAGCAAGAAAATACGATCCCTCATAAAATCATCCAAGGCGAGTTTCGAAAGAAAAATTGCCAAGGACTCCAAAGATAACCACAAGGCATTCTTTAGCTATGTCAAAAATCTCAGAGTTAGTGCAGAATGGTACAAAATACACTGAACAGACCGATATTGCCAACATCCTGGCAGACAGTTTCATTGCAAACTTCATCCCCCCTCTCACCCCCAAAAGGGCCCATAACCATACCAGAAGAATGTAGAGCTCCTGAAATCACAGACACTCAGGTTAAAACAGCCCTCTCCAAAGCCAAAAACACAACATCAATGGGACTGGCCGGTGTCTCAGGCAGCATCCTACATGAGCTCAAAGACAAACTAACCCCTCACCTAAACACACTGTTCAAACTCAGCCTCTCCACAGGTTACGTACCCACAGAGTGGTGCACAGCAACAGTTATTCCGCTCCACAAAGGTGGAGCCACAACAGACCCCAGGAACTGTCGCCCTATAAGCCTGACTAGCTTGGTCTGCAAAGCTATGGAGCGCATCATCATGGAACTCATTAACAGAGACATTGGGAAGCTCCAAACACTGGACCCTACCCAGTTCAGGTTTGTTAAGGGCAGATCATGCCTCCTAAACCTGGTGGACTTCTTTGAGACAGTTACCAAGGCTATAGGGCTATAGATGAGGGAAAGGTGGTACACACAGCCTACCTAAACCTCGCAAAGGCCTTTGACACCATTCCCCATTCTGGTATTATAGACAAGCTCACCAGCCTGAACATAAACCCCTACGTCAAACATGGGTTGCCAACTGGCTCACAGACAGAACCCACATGGTAAGAGTTGCAGGAGCTAGGTCTGACTCTAAACTGGTTACAAGTGGCATTCCTTAGGACTTAGTCCTAGGACCCCTCCTGTTCGGCATATACTTCTCAGAGGTACAGGCAAGCACAGGAGGACTATGGCTGACCAAGTTCGCAGACGACTGCAAACTAGGGGCTATAATCGACTCTCTGGCTGACACAGACATCCTCCAAAAGGGTCTCACTGAGACAGACACCTGGTGTCAAAATCATGGCCTCAAGCTAAATGCCAAAAAGTGCATAGTCATCCCATTTGGAAAAAAAAAAGAACCCACAAACTACCACATAGGTGGTAGTCCCCTAAAAACGGAAGACGTAATAAGGGATCTGGGGACCCAAGTAGATAGTAAACTATCCTTTGATAATCACATTGCCAAAGTGGTTAGAAAATCCTTCTACGTGGCACACCTTATCACAAAAGGGTTCGCATCCAGATCAAAATAGGTCATTGTGCCCCTCTACTCATCACTCATCAGACCCATCATAGAGTACAAAGCCCCATTTGGGATGTATCTTACAAGACACCTGCAACAGCTGGAAAGACCACAGAAGTATCTCACCAAGAGGATCATGGGCCTCAAACAGATGCCCTATGCAGCTCGACTGAAGAAACTCCAGCTGTACTCGGTTGCATACCGCCTACTCAGAGGTGATCTCTGCCTGACATACAAGGCCATGTCCAACCCAGAACTGATTGCCATGCTCCACCTAAAGAAAAGCTTATCCCCTCAAGCCACACGCTCTAGGGATCTAAACCTCACCACAACAATAAATAGGATGTGCTGGAGGGATAAATTCCTGTCACAGAGACTTCCCATGCTTTAGAACAAGATTCTAATCTACATTAGGCAGAGCTCCTCGCTAACACTCTTAAAAAGAAACCTTGACGAGTGGATAGGAAACAGAAAGTTTACCCCGGGGATCACTTCAGTGGCTCTGCTGGACAGAGGCACAGGGAAGTAATCTAAGGGGGTGGTGAAAGCCAACATATTCTGGCTAGGCTTATAAATGCCTTCAGGCAGATAGCCTAGTACCTACCTATGAACCTAAATCTTGATTACAGACATTTTATTTAAAGAATTCAGAGACATGAGCCATTTTCCTGAACTTACGAGTATTTTACTACAGTACATGCGCTGTGTATAGACCTGTAGCAAATGTAAAAAAATGCTATCCTTCATTTTGGTATTTAGGAAAAGATGTCTGTAATGTATTTTTTTTTCATTCTGAAAGGCTGTGTGAGGAGGGATAAAATAATGGCTTGTAATTCAAATATAATTCTGCCTGGGGTGACAGCTATCAGTAAAAGTGTTTCTCATGAAAGCTATTTATATGTAGTTATTCTGCAGAATCAAAGGGAGATAAACTAGGAATCAAACAAGGGTACAAAGGCATTTTCAGTGAGTGCTGATATTGTAAGGTAATTTTGCTTAAAGTCTATTTAAGAGAAAATGGCATATGAAGTTTTCTCCCATGTTGTGAGATCATTGATTTGGCATAACTAAGTTTTGGTAGATGTGGGTGTGCTCTCCCATTTTTTTGGGTGGGTGGGGGGGGGGGGGTTTGAGAGGGCTTGCTCCACTGCAAAAAAAAAAAGTTTGCAGACAGTCACTGACTTCAGCACTGGCATTCACTGAATATCCTTATTGTGTAATTCATATGAATTTGATAAATTTTAGATTCTTTAACATAAAAATCAAACCAAATAGGTGCTCAATGCTAGGAAAGAAAAATACAAAAACAAAAACTCCAAATTCCTAGGCACTCAGTCTACCAGAACACTACCAAATGGCATGAAAACATAGGACCCAAAAACTTTTTTTAAAGAATAATCTATTATTATTGTGATTACGTATGGAATGACTTGTACAGTTAAAAAGAGCAGTACATTTATCAACTTGTCCAAAAATATTATTCTAAACTTTTATCAGGTTTGTAATACTAGATTTGTCATTCATAAACCTATGGCGATACAATTTCAACTATCCCACAGTATTGGGTAAACATTATTAGTTTCTTTTTACATTTTGCAAATAATACCTGTTATAGGTTCACAGGCAAGTAGTAGACTAGATACCTTTGCAGGCCATTTTAATCCCAGTCACTTTCCCTTCAAAAGTGAGAATCAAACTTTGTATCTGGTAACTCTGAGTTACACACCTTAACCATTATGCCAACTACCAATCCAAACAGAAGGTAGAGTCAAACACCATACCTTGTATCTGTGAGTTAAAGACCTTAACCATTATGCCAACCCCTCCCCAATATTCAAACTAATAAGACAGAATTTCTATGCCTGTTTACAGACACCCTTATGAATTTTTATTATAATAGCAACTCTTCAGTATTCATGAATACAACAACTTAATATAAGTTGCCAAACAACTGTTGTAATGCTAGAATTAAACTGATGCTAAGGAATTTGACTAAGATATTTGGGATATTGTCAGGCAATATTTGCTTTCATGTTTGCTATAATCCCCTTGACATCAGAATGCATGATCAGTGGGCAAACAAATCTTGTTGTCTCTTCTTTAGGAACAGATAAGGTATTGTTTATAATTCCTATAGAAATTTTAAGGCCATTTAGTCCAAACATGATGAATGCCTGGCTAATATCCACCATCATGCTTTACCTCTTTTCAAAAAAGAGGGGGAAGCCAGTTAAAGTCCTGGAGTAAATTTGAGAGCACCCATCCAGGCATTAAGGATTAGTCTGAAGGAAGATATTGAATCGCATTGTTTAACCTGCAGTTGAAGTTTATTCTTGAGAAGGAGGAAATTCTGGGTGATGAGTCTATGTTTCTGTCCTGTTCTGTTTATCTGTCTATTTATTTATGTATATTTGTTTACCTGGGGTACCACACTGATCAGTGAGGCACAGCTTGAAAAAAGTGTTTTTAACTTTACTAGCAACTGTTGATGAGGTGTCTTAAGGGGAGGGACTGGGTTGTTGACTCTTGCCTGGATTTAGTACATTTTGGATTATGGCCAGAATTTTTTAGGAGTTTTTTTGTCAAGCCTTGCTTTTATTTCTTATCTGGCTGTACTGTAGAAGTTTTCTCTTGGGATTTGCTGGTGTGTCACGCTTTTTATGCCTTGTCTCTATGCACCGTTAGTTGCCTACAGTTTTCAGACAGCCAAGTTGCTGGATTAAGTTTAACTCTTTTTCTCCAGATAGGAGCAAATTCATTCAGTATGTTGGTAAAGTTTTTGTTAAATGTGAGGCTGGTGTTGTCGAAAGGAAGATTTTCCAACACATTCCAGTTGTATTGCTGCTTGAGAGTGGAGGTGAAATTTTCTACATTAAAATTGGATAGTTTATGCACATTCTTGCAAGCGTGATGTTTTACTGGATTGCATCCAAGCTTGTTCACCAAACTGGGCAGGTGGTGATTAGGTTGTCAGATAGTGTGCCATAGTTATAGATATTACTGGGTTTAGATGAGAGTATTCTGACTACAGTAGAGGCCTTCGAGGAGGGCTTGTTATCTTGTGGGTATATTGATGAGCTAACAGAAACCATACAAGTTAATACTGCTGGGTGGTACAAGATACAATTTGTGCCCAGTCTATGTTAAGGTCCCCAAGGGTGATGATTTCTTAGGATATATTGGTAGATGCCCAGGATAGTAAGTCTTCTGCTAATCAGTTGAAGAAGACCTAGGTCTGCTAGAAAAGTATACATGTCAAAATAAGGCCATGGTAATCAAGATTTAAGTCAAATAGACTGATTATGTTATTTTTAGGGCATTTATTAAGGATGTTAGTGATGACTAATTTGAATTTATCTAGATAAACAGGGGCTGGTAGATAGGTTGTAGGGAACAGTAGTGGTTTGCCTTTGTGAGTTGGAAATATTATGAGAATCCAGTTACGAGCAGAGTGTGAGATGGAGTTTCCTTGGGCAATGGTGTTTGAGTTTAGTTATTTATGTACAAGATTAGAGAGCCTCCACCTGATTGCTTGCCTGGTGTGACATCACTGACATAATTGTAGGAGGTTAGAAAGTGTTAGAAGTTGGGGGGGAGTTTGTTTTGACCCAGAATTTTGTTAAGACTAGAATGTCTGAGTTTTGCTGGTAAATAAATGCACTTATGTGGTCTAGCTTGTTTCTTTTGCTTTTTGCATTGAGGAGGGCACAAGTCAGTATAGGAAGGATATGATTCTGCTATTGAGGAAAAGGAGTTGTTGTGCCTTGATTGGGCTCAGTCTTACTCTTAAGGAGTATAACAATTATGAGGGCTAGTCTGAATGGTGTTTTTAGGCAGAGAGAAAAATGTTTCTGAGTCTTTGTAATCATATAGAAGAGGGATTGTGACAGTGGTGAGCTGGGAAATAGGTTTGGTCTGATTACTGGAAGGTTGTGGTGATTTGTTGGTAAGGAAATTATGGAAGTAGGGGTAACACATACTGATAAGGTGATTGGTTGTGGATGAGGGAGGTGAAGAGGAAAGAAGAAGGTGGTAAAACGGTAAGTTGTGGAATGAGGAACATATTACTGATTGAATATATGTTGTGTTTGTACAGGTAGTTGTAAGTGTGATTTAAGACTTCCAGAATATTGGAATACTGACTATGAGTATGTGCTGATGACGATTTAGACATCGGGTTTTAGTATTAACTTGAATTCTTGAGGAACAGGAGGCCAAGTACTACTGGATCTCTAATGGAGCAGTTAGCAAGGACGAGATCTCCCATCAGATGTCTATAAGACACATAACACACAGATGAGACTTCCAGCCTTTCCTGGTAACCAAGGTGCTTAAGTTCAGAGATAATTTTTGTTAGGAACTTCTAGGATTTTTTGAGTTTGTTGATATGTCAAGTGAGATACATACCAAATGGGGCATAATACTTTATAATAGGCCTGATCAGAGATGAATAAGTGAGAAGTAGATACTCTTTGTATCTGGATGACATAAATTCCATTGGCAATTATTTGTGCTAATTAGAAGGATTTCCTGACTACAGTTGCCATGTGATGATTAAAGGAGAGAGAACAGTTGCCCCAAATGCCCAGTTCCCTGGCTCCCTTTTTGATTAGTAAGGATACGTTTTCTTTACCGCATGTTTAAATAAATAAATAATGTTGTGGGTAATTTCTGTTTTCTGAAAAAAAAAGAAAAACAACACTATTCTTTTTAATCTTGGTTTTAATAAAGCATGTATTAATTAAGGTAAGCTCTTTGAAGAGTGTAGATGTGTTAGAGGGTTTTGACAATTACACCCAGTTTTTAGTCATCTGGGTTAATAGTAGTGATGGATTGGTCAGTTTTTGAAATTATATCATACAACTGTATACGTTTCACTCTTTTGAAGTCCTTAAATATAGAGACATTGGTGATGGAGGATATGGTGATTTTTAGAGTAAATATCATTGGTTTATGGTTTGACTTTACTGGAGAAGGAGAAATTAGGGCAGTGGGGCAGATAAAGACAATATTAGTGAGGACCAGATCCAGAGTAGTTTGGGATCTAGTGGATTCTCTTATTATTTTATCCAATGATTTCTTATTTATCAGAGCAAAAAAAAGTTTTGGACGTACCTCATGTTAGAAGTATGTTTTTTCCAGTCTATGCCTGGGTAATTGAATTCACCTGAGATTATGGCATTATTATTTATAGGAATTTCTTCTAAAACTTCCTGGAATCTAACATGATTATCTGGAGGGAGCTCTGTAACATGCCATAAGCTGGTAGTTTGTCTTATCCATGATAAATTGAAGTTCTGTAAGCTAGGTTTGTGGATATCTGTGCATCAGTTTATATGATATGTGGTCCTTGACAAATACAGGAATACCACCAGAGTTTCCACTGGGCCTGAAAACATGGTAGGCAAAAAAGCCTGTTATGGAGAGAGTACTTTCTTTACATATAAACCTAGTTTCTGTAACTACACAAATGCTTACATATTTCAGATGCAGATGCATCTCAAGATGGGACAGATTTTTTATTGAGAAGAGCCACCTTAATCTGTTAGATAAATCTGATAAGTTGGTATGTCCATCTAATGGACTCTAATTAATAAAAAAAAAACTCTATGACTCTATGGAGAAAGCAAGGACTTTATTCAGTATGTGGAAACTCATGAATGAGAGATGCAGGTCATCTCTTACAGAACAAATAGGGCTATCAGTCTTGTCCTGAGTTGTTATATACTGGATCCTCCTGGAAGGACACCAGCTATTAAGACAATTGTTAAAGCCAATTATCTTCATTTTAGACCTAGACATAATTGTTTGATAAAGGAAGGACTTCACTCAGGGCCAGAGTCCTACCTATGTCATCACATGCTTAGAGAGTTCTGACATATCTCTCACTCTCTGCATACCCCCTAACAGGACTGAAACATCTCATTAATAACGTTTGCTATTCCCATGAATGAAGCTGTTATCAGTGCATTATAAATGGTTTAAACAGTCTAATGGTCTTGGTGTAGAGTAGTTCTGTGGTTTTAAACCTAGCAATGTAACCTGAGTGGCAAACCTTTCTACCTGTGTAAATAGGGTCTGGTGTTCTGGCTTCCTTTAATATATTAAAACATAGTTAAAAAAGGAATTAATGCAAGAATCAAAGTTCTACTCAAAAACCTGACATTTCAGAGTCCTGACCTAAAATGCAACTCCTCACTATGTTACAGTGTCAGTAATCACCTATGATGAGGAAAGGTCATGTAGGTTTATTGGTTACAGTCATTAACAGAGAAACAATTGGGAATAGGAACAGTAGCAGGCAGGTACCCTAAACAGTTTGAATAGATATACAGAGTATTAAAAAAAAGCATGGATCCATTTTTCCCCAGTGGCTAAAGTTATCTTCCTGTTTAAAGCATGTGTCACCTAATATTTCATACCTAGTAAATTTACTATTTACAGTTGAAAGAAATATAGTAAAACCCATTTCTAGATATGAACTGTGTATCACTTTGCAAAACTTGAAAGATGTGATTCTTTGTTTTATGTACTACCTTATCACGGGTCACTTTTTGGATATTCTGTCAGAAAGTCATTCTAAAAAGCTGTCAGGGCAACATAAAATTATCTTACTTCTTTCAGTTAATAAGAATATTTTTTTGCTGGCATAAGTTGCCCTGGAATGACAGATTGCTACAAATGATTCTCAAAGCATAACTCAACCAGTCTGTCATTAGATGTTGTAGTCTTGTAGAGTAAGTGTGATCATGTCAGTGGACAGGCTGCTTAAATCAGGCCACTACAAGACATTTTTCTAAGTATTTTGGAATATAAACAATTATGACAGGGAACTTGTGGGGTGCATCTTGACATTCTGAGGTGCTTTATCCTCGTGCATCATTGCATGAGGTTTTAGGATGATATTAGAAGTCATATTTTGTAGGGGTTTTAAAAAATATATTACTGTAATGCTGTCTATAAAGACATTCTGTCAGAAGAGTTTGAAATGTCCTTTTGTCTTGCATAGAAAAGAATTCTACAAGGACTTGAAGACTGATTAAAATGTTAAAGTTGTTGGTATCACAGAAGATTTCTGCTAGTTCATTACTGTCTCCAGAGACTGCATTAGAAAGTTGTTCCTTATTATGTGCTACAAAAATAAATCCTTTCTCTTTGGTCTAGTTATGTTTGACTGATAATGTGAGTGGCCAGTGTTATCTGTCTTTCTTGGGACCAGTCTAGCTGAAAAGCTTCACCTTTTTGACTGAGAGATACTGTAATGCATAATTCAGAAGTATGTGATCTATTAAGTGACATATCTAGTGTTGTGATCATGGAACAAACTACATTTGTAGATTATGTAGGAAACACTTCCATAGATCTGATTAGAAAACAAAAGCTTCTGCAACTTGCTTTGGAAGTGACGGGTAAAGGAAGAAGCTTGTAAATACTGGGAAGCTTTCTGGTTGTATATGCCCTTTTCTCTTAAATCTGACTTGCAGTCATTCTGTTTTCCTTATAATGTGTCTGGGAATTCCTTTCCTATACACGTGTTTTGTACTGAGTACATTTATTTTGAAATTAAGAGATCGTAACAAAGGACACAGTCTATGACTTTCTCAGTAAGTCAGTTTTATTTTCCGTGAAGTAAAATCTCTTTGTTGTTGATACTAACACTGTTATATTCATACACATACTTACAAAAGTTACACGCCCCACATTTTTTCATAAAACCAACCCTCCTTGTAGGTCTATATTTCCTTTTAAACAAACTTTTAAAGTTGTTCCCTTTTTATAAATAACAATAGGACGTTCCCCCACATGCAATCAAATATCCCTATCACTTCTCAAAATTTCCCAAATTTTTTGAAGAATGTTTTGTAGTCTATAACTCTCCATATTGTAAGTGGTAATAAAATAACTCCTACAGACATTCATTCTACTTAAAGTATTGTAAAATTTACTAGTATTATGTGTTTGTGTTCCATTTTCATCTTCTTTCACCAAGGGTACAAAGTAACTCTTCTCCTAACTTCAAGCATAAAATTGTTAATTAATTTAAGGGGGTAGCTTCTTTTTAAAAACATCTGTTTTAAGATTATCACACTCATCGAAAAAGAATTCCAAATTAGACACCATACGGGCTGCTCGAACATTTTGCCCCTTTACTATTGCCCTCTTCTGTTTAAAGAGGTGTGCATTAGAAAAGTGTAAAAAACTATTAGAATATGTTTCTTTTCTACACATTTGTGATGAAAATCTCTTATTCACATAATCTTTCATAAGCCAAGCATCTAAAAAAAGCTATGTTGGAAGCTTCAACATTAAATGTGAATTTTAAAAAGCATGTGGTAGTATTAATATAAGAGACAGCTTCATCAATTTTCTATTTATGTCCATCCCATAAAATAAATAAGTCATCCAACAAATTAGTGCAAATTTTACAAAAGGGATAATCGGGAGACCCAAACACATATTTCTTTTCCCATTGTAAGACTACTATATTAGTGTATAAATCCCCACATGTGTAAAATTTACACCAAGAGATTTTCATCAAAATTTTTAGAAAAATAATTGACAATATTATGCTTGAAGTTATTAACAAAAGGGAGAGGGGTTACTTTGTACCCTTGGTGAAAGAAGATGAAAATGGAACACGTACTACTACATTTGACAATACATTACATAGAACAAATGTCTGTAGGAGTTATTTTATTACCACTTACAATACGGAGTTATAGACTACAAAACATTCTTCAAAAAAATTGTGAAACTTTGAGAAGAGATTGGGATATTACATTGTGTGGGGGGGAGCACCCTATTATTGTTTATACAAAAGGTAATAACTTTAAAAGTCTGTTTGAAAGGAAATATAGACCTACAAGGAGGGATGGTGTTATGAAAAAATGTGGGGCATGAATGTGACACTGCTGTATCAACTACAAAGCGATTTTACTTCACAGAAAATACAACCGTGCTACTGAAAAAGTCATATATTGTGCCCTTTTTTGCAATTGTCAATGTTTTTATATAGGGAAAACTGACCAAAAGTTGAAAAATAGAATTTATGAACACCTATACGACATTAAGACAGGAAAGGAAACAAATGCTTTGAGTAAACACTGTACAGAGGAAAGGCACCATTCTTTTAAATTTGTGGTTATGGATAATGTTATTTTGAATCAGAGAGGGGAGGCTTGGTCATTGCTTCTGGAAAAGCATGAATTATACTGGCAGTTATACTTAAATGCATCCAACTGGCCAGGGTTGAATGACCAGGTCTACATTAACTCTTTGTTGAAAATAAAGGCCTAAGAAAGACACGTTTAGGGTGATTTGTAGTGGACGCAATTTTTATGTTGCAAATTACAGTTTTATCACTTATAGATTAATGCAGAGCAAATTTTGATTGCATATTTTTTGTTAATGCTATTATTATTTTTACATATTAACTTTGTATGCTTTGTTAATAGTTGTTTTTAATATATTTAAATGAGCTTTAATTGATATTAAAATTAGATTGGGTTGAGAGTGTGTGCGTGTATGTATGTGTGTGTGTTTGATGATGCATTCATTGAGTTACTGTTTAAACACCTTTCCTTGTTTTTTTTTTTATTTTATCTTGATGAAGTTCTTATTTAGAAGAATGAAAACATTTATCTATTTTTTTCAATAAAAATTTGTATTGCACCCAACTTGTCCGTTTCTACCACGAGCCGTTTGTTGTATTGTTTAATTTGTTTTACTTTTTGTTGTGATAAAATAAAATGTTAAATGTCTCCTGCAGCAGTACTTCTAGAGTATATTAGAGTATATTAGTATTTTCTTTAAAATCCTTTGTATGAATGAGAAACTGTAGACCAGCAAATCTTGCAACAAAAAAGCTAAGGTGTGACTTCCTGTACTGAGATCACCGAAAAGAAAAGAAGTGACTCCTAGCATTGCTGGCAATATATGGATACTTCTCACACTAATCAAAATACCTTAGACTGTCAAGGCAGGGTCAACACTGGTCATCAGTGCACTCTAATAAAGGTACCTTAGAATGTCAGTGCAAGGTCAGCATTGGTCATCAGTAAATAGGACAGCAACTTACGAAAACAGATTGTGAAAAATAAAGAAAGCAAGGTCAGTAAGTCCAAATGTTAGGATTTATTGTTACAATATCTATCTCCAAAGAAGATAGTCTCTCCTTTTATTTCCTCATGTAGACTACATGCAGACTGCACAGTCACAGAGCAACAAGATATTATTATATATTTTTTGTTGAATAACAATGTGATTTGTTTTAGCTCATCCATCTGTCTCCTAAGGTTTTCCAAACAGTACCTTGTATATGTCACATGTGGTACTTCCATTGGCAGATGTCCATCCTAATGCCATTGTTGAATTATGCATCATTCTGCTAGCCTACAACAACTCTATGGCTACAGTGCCTACTAATTGTTTTTCTTGAGTAATCTGTAGAAAGCATGGCACTCCACATATTGACCTCTGTTATGCATTCTGGAGTTTTTATCTATTCACTGTTCACAATAGTTTGTCTTAGAATTTCAGCTCTCCCCTATCTGTCCATCTAGGTCCAAAGATCTGGTCCTGGATCTTGTCCTTACTAATATGGGAGAGTGTTGCATACTCTCGAGTGTAATGTCCTTTCTAGTAAGGTGAGATCACAAGACAGTCTCCTTTAAAGTGAAAATAAAATCTGGAACCTTGTCTAACTCTGGAATATTCAGGAACTACACTAAAGCAAACTTCCTACTATTAAGTGATAACCTGGCAAACTGTGAAGCCTCCTAAACCCTGAGAACACTGCTGCCCACAAAGAACTATTTACAAAACCCCTATGCAAGCATGTCAATAACTGCATAGAGGCAGCTGTACTCACCAGGAATAAATGCAGAACAACTCAAAAAACAATTCACTCTGTTGGAATTACAACATCAAAGGCTATATAATAGAAGGAAGAAAATTATGGCAAAAATTAGGATGTGTAGCATTCAGCAGGATAACAGCACTCTCATCAAACTAAGCAAATAACTCAGAGGACAAATAAAGTCTGCTAAAGCCAAATTTGAGGTACATTTGGCCTCCCAGGTCAATGACAACCACAACACATTCTTTAGTTAAGTAAACAACCTCAAAGGCAATTACAATTGTGTGCAGAGCTCATTGTTAGTGTAGTCACCTATTCTAACCAGTCTAAATGGAGAGATGATAAATCAGCAAGCAAAGGAGAGTAGTACTGCTGGTATTGAATTCATCCTCAAGTCTTAGTGAGTACCTTCATGAGATGGACCCCGTTTTTCATAAAATCTCACCAAGATGGCAATGATGTATAGACCATATTTTATATAGTATATTTGATGAACAGAAGTGGGTTAAAAAATAAAAAAGTGATAGCTGGGTGCACAAGTCCCAGGATAAAAAAGTGTTCAATCATGGTAGGCACGCTGGTGACAGGAAAAACTGACAATGTAGAATCTGCAAGACACAGAAACATTCCTACAATGGGGTTAGGCCAGGTCCAGGGGGAGGATGGCCCACCTGTTGTAGAAAGAAGTAGAATTTCATAAAATAATCACAAAAAATGCCAGGCCAAAAAAGAGCCATACAGATGGCAGAGTGGACTATTGAGGATAAGAAATAAATTAAATATTGCTACTATTATGTAAGAAGCTCAGAATTTCCAGACAGAAGATATATGAAAAGATTAAGAGAGACATTAGAAGAAAGAAGAGTACTTCCACAAGAAAAACTGTCAGAAGCTTCAAATGCAAATTTGTGTTCATTAATACAGCACATCCATAAAAAACACTATATAGCTACAAGAAACCTTGGGCTGTTTGGAAAAAGAAGTGACTGAGGAAGTATAGAAATCTAGAGACTTTTGAAACTTATACAAAAGAAATATGGACATGGGAAAGAAAGAGAGATCTGATATGGTGCAATATTTATGCAAAGGTGAAATCCAAATTTATCAACACAAAAAAGGCAGCCTCAAAGATATTCAAAGAGAAATGCAGGCAAAAACATCCAGATATGGAAAATTTCACAATAAAAAATACGATCACAAAGAGGGAATGTAAAGCAGAAGATTAGAAGAAGTTAAAAAATAGAAGATGAAGTTATGGAATACTTGCAAAGTGAAGGATTTAGTGTAGAAAGCCTAACACAGGTTATATCACAGCAGGATGGAACAACAAGCCCCCACAGTAAGGAGAAACCAGAGGAGCAGGAGACATCTGAAGAAGAAATATGGACATGGGCAAGAAAAAATATTTAATATGGTGCAATATTTATGCAAAGGAGAAAGCAAGACTAATCGATACAAAAAGAGCAGCACCAAAGATATTTGAAGAGAAACAAAGGCATCCAGACATGAACAATTTTACAATACAAAAAATAGACACAAAGGGGAAAAGTAGAAAAGAGGATTAGTAATGGGAAAGTTAATTAAAGAGTGCTTAAACATGTAGAAGATGCACCTTACACTGATCGATTACATTACAGTAACCATGAAAAAATGGCAAACCCCTTTACAGTTAAGCCATGATAAAGAACAAATTATTATTCCAGGGTAAGATTTCAAAGGGGGATATTCCAGGGTGACAGCCACCACTGCTCTTTTTTGTCTTTAACCCATTAAGCTGTCTGATTAACAGATTAGGTCATGGCTATAATTTGGCTACAAGAAAACAAGTATGAAGACTTCTCATCTTCTTTTTGTAGATGATTTAAAACTGTATAGTTCATCAGATGAGAAGCTAAAAGCACAACTGCAAGTGGTAAAATGTTTTCAGATGATATAAGAATGTCAGTTGGTCTTGATAAATGTGCAAAAGCAACCTTTAAAGCAGGAAAGCTGCAACATTAAGAAAACATCAGTTTGAGACAAGAATGTGATATAAAAGAACTTGAGCAAGAGGAAGTGTATAAATATTTGGGAACTGATGAAGGATCAATATTAAAACATGAACAAGTGCGGATAAAACTTAGTAAGGAATATTTTAGTAGACATTAATACTGAAAACAACATTGACATCTAGGAACAAAGTCCAAACTATAAACCAATTTTCTCTTCCTGTCCTCACTTGTGGTTTTGGAGTGATTGACTGGTCCCAAAAGGTGTTAGATAGGTTGGTCAGGAAAACAAGCAGGAAGCTTCATGCCTATCAAATAATTATAAAAATCAGTGTATGCCAAGACTATATATTATCTGTTCTGAAGGAGGTATGGGCCTCCTCAAAATTGATTACATGTATATATCTCAGTCGTGGGACTGCATACATATCTGCTGAACTCACAAGACCTAAATGTAGTGAATGTTTTGAAACATGAAGAGAATAAATTTAAGATGACTTCCCTGCTTAGTTTAGCAGAGGCATATTGGTGTCAAATGGGAATGGAAATCAAACCAGAAGCAGATAAATATCAGGCAGCAACTGAATTTGCAAAAAAAAAAAAAGCAAAATAAAGAATATAAGGTGAAGGATCAGCTGAGAAGGCAAGAAATGTGGAAAATGCATAAATATAGTTGTAAGTATAGAAACCTCTTAGAACAACATTATGTTGATTGAACAAAGGAATGGTTAAGGAGAGGTGAATTTAAACCAAAAGATGAAAGGTTAATATTGGCAGCCCAAGACAGTGAACTATATACATGTTGGTTTACAAAGTCCATTGAATGTGTAGGAGAAACAGGTTTTGTGAAAAGAATTGGAAACAGTCGCACATCTTGTTGCTGTCGTGATATACTAATGGGATAAGGACTGTGTACTGAATGATATAACAATGTGGCAAGACTGTTGCATTGGGGATTGTACAAACATTATGGTACTGAAGTGCCTGAATAACACTGGAAATGTGAGCTACAAAGCATTATAGAAAATGAGGAAGTTTATATCACATGGGATCACCCATTACCAACAGTTCAAAAAATAGATGCGAGAAAACCAGATACAGTAGTTCATGAAAAGAAGACAAAAATAGCATTGATCATTGAAATTGCTACACCCAGTGATTACAGTTTCTTATGTAGAGAGAGACACGAGTCATAAAATACCAGGGTTACAGGCAGAAATTAGGCCAACTTGGAAGAAGGATACATAAATAGTTCCAGTAGTAGTAGGAGCAACGCGTTTATATGTTACCATTACATGTAACTGTGTATGAATTGCAGGAGCCATTACTGGGCACATTGTGGGTGCTATGATGAGCACTTCTGGCTAACATCAAAAATTGAAACAATACTAATTTCATGAACTTTAATCATACTTTGACATAGGAATGGGGTCCATTCTTGTTATGGTATTAGAAACCCAAAAGATTTGAAATTAAAAAAGGTGAAAAAACAGAAGATACAGCAAACCTACTGGCAAGGACATTCAGCTCTAATTTATACCCTTCTCTCTCCCCCCCTCAAAATACCCTCAAGAAATACCATCAACTATAAGTCCCCCTACTATCTCTAGGGAACAAGTCCTCACTGTTCTCTCAAGGGCCAAGAACACTGCACTGATGGGCCCTGACAATATCCCAGGATGCCTCCTAAATAGCATGAAACATGACCTATGAGGATCTCTGAAATCATTATTTAACCATAGCTACCAAGCAAGCTTCATGCCTCACAAATGAAGAACAGCAACCGTCATCCCTCTGCACAAAGGCAGGCCATCTACAGACCCTGGAAACTACAGACCTATAAGTCTCATTAGTCTTGTATGCAAAGCCATGGAAAGAATTATCATGGAGATCATTAATAATGAAACAGGAAACCTCCAGATACTGGCCCCAATCCAGTCTGGATTTGTCAAAGGCAGATCATGCCTTCTCAACCTCGTGGACTTCTTTGAGAAAGTCACCAAAACAGTAGAAGAGGACAAAATGGTTCACACTGCCTATCTTAACCTGGTCAAGGAATTTTGACATAATAGCCTACATGGGCATTGTAGGCAAACTCAAGAGGTTAGGTATGAACCCTTATATCACCTGATGAATAGCTAGTTGGCTCACAGACAGGATCTAGTAAGTTAGAACTGGGGAGTTCACCTCTACAGAAGCCTATCACCAACACAGTCCCTCAGGAATCAGTCCTGAGACAGCTCCTTTTTGGAGTCTACTTCTCTCTACTCAAGATCAATGTCAAGGGCCAATGGCTGACCAAATTTTCAGGTGATTGCAATTTAGGAGCAGTCATATTATCCCCAGCTGACACTATTGTTCTCCAGGAAGATATGATACAGACAAATAAATTGTTTCAAAACCATAGACTACAACTAAATGCCATGAAATGCATAATAGTATCATTCAAGAAGTCATCCATCCCTGGTAATTATCATATTGTCAACACACTCCTACCAGTCAACTGAGTAGTCAGGGACTAAACAGTAATCTAGCCTTTAACCATCACATGTCTACAGTAGTGAGGAGATCATTCTGTGGCTTGTATCTTATAAGCAAAGCTATGGCATTTAGGTCCAAGAAAGTCATTGTTACAATGTATTCAGCATTCATCAGACCTAGAATTAAGTACAATGGTCTCTTTGTTATGTATCTAACCAGGCACATCCAACAATTGGAAGGTCTGCACAGGTTCCTCACTAAATGATTACAGGGCATATTCAACATGTCCTCTGCAGACTGGCTCAAAACCCTATTCCTGTATTCTGTCTCCTACAAGATGTTGACAGTAGAGCTATGCCTGGCATACAGTGCATTGCTAGACCCCACTCTGATGGACCTCCTGCATATGCCCTAAAGACAAGTCGTAGCCTGCTACAGAACACCAAACATGTTCCTAGACTCTCACTCCAAGTTCCTAAACACCCTGGAATCTATCAAGGTCCAACCCGATACTCTCATACTGCATGACTTCAACTACCCTTCCATCAACTGGGAAAACTATTCAAGTACCAATGTACAGGCCCAACGCTTTCTGGAATTTATCAATTCCAATGCCCTGGACCAGCTCCTTCTGACCCCCACTAGAGGAAGCAACATCCTTGACCTGGTTATCTCCAACATGGGAGACTGTTGCTCCACACCTATAGTCAATTCTTCCCTGTAAATATGATCACAAATTAATCACCATGGAAATCTCCATCTCACCTACACCCCCCGCTAAGCTGACCATCCTGAAAATCTTCTCTAAACCTGACTTTGGGCTCCTAAAAACAGAGGTACCTAACTTCTTCACAAGACTGGAAAACCTCCCTTATCAGTCTCAACAAAAAGCTAAGATCCCTTATCAAATCCTCTAAAGCCAGCTATGAAGGCAGAATTGCGGCTGACACCAAAAACAACCACAAAGCCTTCTATAGCTATATCAAAAACCTCAAAGGCAATACCCAGATTTGCTCTGAGTTATTGCACAATGGCACCTCCTATACTGAGCCAACAGATATAGCCAACATACTGGCCGACAGATTCAGTGCCAACCCCCCAAGGCCTTATCACAATACAAGAAGAAAGCCTGGTACCCACCATTTCTGTGGCACAGTTAAAAGCTGTATTGTCAAAAGCCAAGAATATAGTGTCCATGGGACCTGATAATATCCCTGACTGCATCCTACATGAGCTACAAAATGAACTGGCACCACATCTGTATGCCCTGCTCAATCACAGCCTTATCTCAGGCTATGTCCTTAACAAATAGCCCACTGCTAAAGTCATCCCACTCCATAAAGGGGGAGAAACTACAGGCCCTGGGAACTATTACCCCATTAGCCTGACAAGTCTGGTATGCAAAGCTATGGAGTGCATCATCATGGACCTGCTTAACAAAGATATAGGCAATCTCCAAACTCTTGACCCCACACAGCTTGGCTTTGTCAAGGGGAGATCCTGTCTGCTGAACCTGGTTGACTTCTTTAAGGCAATCACCAAGGCTGCAGATGAGGGTAAGGCAGTGCATACAGTCTACCTCGACCTGGCCAAGGCCTTTTATACCATTCCCCACTCAGGTATCATTGATAAAATCACCAAACTAGGCATCAGTCCTTACATCACTAATGTAAATTGGCTCAGAGACAGGCCCCACAGAGTGAAAGTTATGGATTCCAAGTCAGACTGTCAGCCAGTCATGAGAGGAGTCCCACAAGCCTCAGTCCTGGGCCCTCTCCTGTTTGGCATATACTTCTCAGAATTCCAGGCCAACACAGAAGGACTTTGGCTGACCAAGTTCACTGATGACTGCAAGCCAGGAGTCATTATCAACTCCCCAAGTGATGCAAACATCCTACAAAAGGGCCTCTCTAAGACTAATGACTGGTGTTGGAACCATGGCCTGAAGCTTAATGCCAAAAAATGTGTTATCATCCCATTTGAAGAAACTCAGTTCCCACAAATTACCACGTTGATGGGAGCCCACTGAACACTGAAGGGGCCATAAGAGATCTGGACACCCAGGTCGACAGCCACCTCACCTTTGACCACCACATTGCCACTGTGGTCAGAAAGTCCTTCTACGTGACACATCTTATAACCAAAGGTTTCTCATCCAGGAAGAAAGAGGTCATTATCCCTCTCTACTCAACCCTCATTGGACCAATCATCGAATATAACACACTATTTGGCATTGAGGTCATTATCCCTCTCTACTCAACCCTCATTAGACCAATCATCGAATATAACACACTATTTGGCATGTACCTGACCATACACTTACAACAGCTGGACAGACCACAAAAGTACCTCACAAAAAGGACCCTAGGCCTTAAACACATGTCCTACATGGACAGACTCAAGAAACTTCAGCTGTTCTCAGTCTATTATCATCTACTTAGAGGTGATCTTTGCTTAACTTACAAAGCCATGTCTGACCCAGCCCTACTTGAAATACTACACCTAAAGAAATCCCAATCCCCCTGTGCCACACGCTCCAGAGATCACAACCTCATTACCACAATTAATAGAACATGCTGGAGGGACAGGTGCAGCTTCCAAATACTGTCCATACTCTGGAATAAGCTTCCCTTTCATGTCAAGCAGAGCACCTCGCTGGCTCTCTTCAAGAAAAATCTTTACAAGTGGCTGGGTAACAGCAAGTTCACTCCAGGGATCATTCCAGTTGCCCTATTGGATAGGGGCAGTCTGAACTGACACTGGGTGGCATGGTGCCTGGGCAATTATTTTGGACTAGACTTGTAAAGGCTCCAGGGCCATTAGTCTAGAACACACCTATAAACCTATGAAACAGAACCAGAATTATCCATTCTAAAGACTTAAACCTTGCCTGTGATATAAACTGGACCTGCTAAAGAGACATGTATGTATCCCAGAGACTACCCCTTCACTGGAACAGACTCCCCATCCATGAGAAGCAGAGTTCCTCCCTAACCCAATTGAAGTGTAGCTTGAACAATTGGATGGGGTGCAGAAAATGCATCCCTGGTTTGGATCCTGTGATGTTTCCAATGGACACAGTCAGCCTGTTAATGGTTCATCTCCCAGGTTCCTGCTTGCAAATGTTTAATTTCACAGACCCCTGCTTACACTTATAAAGGGAACCAGAACTTGTCAGAGATTTGGGATGTACGGCTAGGTTTAAAAAGGTCCCAGTGATCATTAGCCTAGTAAACACCTATGAACCTAAGAATGATTTGTGTCCAAAGGTTATGTCCCACAGGTCATTTGCACAGCAGTATCACTGATGCCTTTTTGTAAAAGTTGAATAAAAGGTAACTTATTTCCAGGGTCTTTGTTTCAAAATCCATTTGGCTGAAAAAAGCTGGTGAAGGAAGCCTTCTTGGTGTTCTCTTTTCAGAGCTGTATTTGAATCCTGGATAGCAGTACAGCTACCAGAATGAAAACAGGGTATTTTGTCACAATAAAAGCCCCTTTTCTCCTTCTTCTTTGTTTGTATGTGATATATCATCATGAGAACTCACCGAAACATGTAATTGTTCAACTGTCAAACTCTGATAAGGACAGAATTCTAATGTGCATTTTGTGACATCATGTAATGGAAATAGATATGCCAGAACATCAACAGCAATTTCTGTTAAAATATTTAATTTATGCAAACCTGTGGAGAAAATGATTTTCAGACTTTATTTAGATTAATATTAAATACTATGGACTGTTAGTCATCTGCTGCAAGGACTCATGTGGCCCTCACTGGTGGTGTACGTTTATGATAAGTTGGTTTCTTCAATGTAATTTTTAGTCTTAAAAAATAAGACTTACCTGTTTGACTTTTCTCTTTACCTTTCTTGCTGCCTAGATGCAAAATAAAACCATAATTACTACAGATACTTGTTCAGCTGAAAGTATTTTTATTTTAGGGTACTTCACACCATTTTTCCTGTATTCGTCTTCAGGTAACTATAGTAGATAGATATAATTTCCCTGCTGAAGGGCTACTAACAAGCTATGCACTTTTTGCAGTGCATGTATATCAGAGATCAGAAAACTGAGAATGATTACTTCTGCAAAGAAAATCATTTTGTGGCAGGGATATGCCTATGTTTCCATTTGGCAGCCTGCATCCTACAATCCCCTGCTACATATTATAATTACTTCCACAGCTACCATTACTTAGATCACAGCAAACACTTTTTTCCACATAATCAGGTATTTGCCTTTCTTCAGAGTTTACAAATGAACATTTACAACACGCTATGTTTGAGTTTGCCCTGCTCAGTCACTTGAATTTGCCTGTGCTATTTTTCTGCTTATATTGAATTTCAGATGATGCTACGTGTCTCCTACTAATTATTTTATTTTCCTTTTATGGCTAAAACATTACACAGATGTTTGAAAATATTTCACAAATTATTTACAATGCATCTCTGCTGTGAAGATTATTTAAATAGAAAAATGGGAAATTACTCTAAACATGTTGCTGTAGAGTGGTTAAATATTTCTACAGCTCAGAAGTAGAAACAGCAGATGCAGCAGGCACCAAGTCATTTCATTCAAGTGAGACTCACTGTGTCTTGCTTTAGAGAATAGACTCTTTACCAGTGATGTAGTCTTCCCAGCATAACACTACTTCATTTCTCCCCAATATATATTTTTTTTGTCTGTCATTAACTGATTGGCTCTTTTGCTCTCCTATTCTCCTGGCTAACACTCTCAGAAACAGACACCCAAAGAAAATCTGCAGAGTAGGGTATGTTATGCCATAACCTCCCCTGTTAGTGACAGAGGGTGCCCTTTCCCCTGCATGACCCCATTACTGACAGTGAGTGCCCTTGCCAGACCCCCTCCTGAACCCCATTAGTGACAGTGGGTACCCTTATCAGAGAATGGCCTGCAGTAAAAAGCCCAGTGGTATGTATATGCTCACAACACAAACCTGGAATTGTCAGCTATTAACACAAAAACTGCTTGGCAGCCCTGAGATACTCATTTTCCATGTCATATTCTCACTATTGCACCATCTGGTCTTCACTACATGGCAGTGTTACAACAATCTGATTCTATCCCTCCTCCTGTAATGGGCAAGCTATGACCACTGTGACTATGTTCATTAATTCCTATTACATTTGTGTGTTTCACTAATGATATAAACATCGGCTATGGCATTGTCATGGTCTCATTCTTGAGCACTTCAGAATCACCAACATAATAATGTTTCTGGCTTATAAAAAAAAACAGACCAATCAGAGCACCAACAATGTCATCTCTACGCATCATTTGGAAATCTATATTTGACAAAGATTTCTTTAGATTAAAACCAACTCAGCTTTGTATTAATTTCTAAAATATCCATTAATATCATATGATTGAAAATTGCACAAATAAAATACTGATCAAAATGCATCAATCTCAAAGTATTGTTATTTCTTTGCTTTTAAAGCAGTTTTAATAGTCTGTCCCCTGGATTCACGAATCCTCCGTGTAAGACTTAATAAGTCTTACTTGGAGGCTGCAGTTGAACGGTATGACATCAGCGTGCCATGAATATTAATGAGGGCATGCTGACTCAACCGTAAGTCCTACACAGACCATGTAGGAAAGCAGGGACCATGTCCGACTGCCAAGCAGTCTAAATGTCCGCGCCCCTGCAAGTGTTTGAAAAGTAAAAGTAAAACACACAAGAGCGAGTCTGCTCAAATGTCCCTGCACCCAACACCACACTCCCTGACATTGTAAACCCCCATCACAGTTATAAAAAGTAAAACATTAAATTTATTTTTTTTTAAATAGCCGATATAGCTGCCCGTATTTCCGCGTGTGTGCGCGGGTGTGCCCATTGCTTAGCTGTAGTTAGCAATTCCGACATGAAGAGCATAAGAAAGAATGTTTATGCAAACCACACCAAATAGCAGTAGCGTAATGGTCGAGTGTTTGCTCAAAGAGTAGGCATTCACGGTTCAAGTCCCACCACTCCCCTACTCATTTATATTTTAAACCAGCATATGAAATAATACCTGACATATATGATTACAATATTAGTAAAATGCAGTGAAATGGCCAATGTATCAGTGAACCAAACATATATTTTTAAAGGACCCTGATATATAATTGCCTGCAGTTAAGCAGCGCTTTACCCAGTGCAATAGAGTTGCCCATAGTTTAATAGCGCTTTACCCAGCGCAATAGAGTTGCCCATAGTTTAATAGTGCTTTACCCAGTGCAATAGAGGTGCCCATAGTTTAATAGCGCTTTACCCAATACAATAGAGGTGCCCATAGTTTAATAGCGCTTTAACCAGGGCAATATGTTTGCGAGGATGTGCGCGACGTGCCAACCAGGGCACCGTAGGGCACCATGGAGCAACGTAGAACAAAGTTGCTTAAATGCAGCCACACCCCCTAGCCTGTCTGGACAGTATTAAAATAAAATGAATGACAAGGTTCGAACCCAGGACACTGTGCATCATAGTCAAAGTACAGAACCACTAAGCCATGACAGCTTCTGAGAAACAGCCACTATTAGCATAAATATACATAGAAATGGTAGATTAACCATTACTAAGCAGGTCTGCAGTCAGCCTAGAATTCTCAAAAACAGCCAATCACAAAAAAGTGCGGGAAATACAGCATATATAAGCCCCATAGGTGGGAATACTCGCCATAACTGATTGTAGCTCACATTTGCAGTTAGAATGGCAGGTGCAGGAGAGGGTACACACTTCCGAGCGCCGCGTTGGGGCATCGAGGAGTCAAAATACATGGTTTGGCTCCTTGTCCACCGTCATGAGTCAAGACTCCTGCAGGGCCAGTTCCAATGGATGGAGTACAAGGCTGAGGCTTGGAACCAGTTAGCTCATGACCTCACCAGTGTCACAGGCTTTCCACGCACTGATGAGCAGGTCCATCACCACCATGCAGACCTGAAGAGACAGAAGCAGGACCACCTGAACCAATGGATACAGGAGGCCTGTGGGATGCAGCATGCCCCACGACTGAGTAAGTAGCCATAGAATGCAGTATGTAAGAAATGATAATTGATTCTGTATAACGGATAGGTATATCTCAATATCCCTTCATTTACTTCACAGCTGCAGGTGACCATGCTGCGAATCAGCAAGCCTATGCTGATAGGCTGCGCCACCAGGCAGGTTAGTGATTATTCTGCATGTATTGTTATATAAAATAAGGGAGAGAGCATGAAATAAAGTGTTGTAGTACAATAATACAGCCATAAAATGGCCTGACTAAGTCCTCTGCATGTGCTGTCATAAGAAAAAGTCAGAGAGTCAGAAAAAAAGCATAGTAACCCATTAAGAAAGGTAACATATGTCTGGAATAAAATCTCTGCAGGTACTGTCATATAAAATAAGTGAGTGAGCCTGAAAAACAGTGTTCTAACCCATTAATAAAGGTATAATATGTCTTGAATATGTCTTCCATATGCACTGTTATAACAAATAAAGGAGTGAGCTTGTGGAAAAGTGTGTAATGTCAGTAATAAAGGTTTAAAACCCGGAGTGTGTGTGTGTCACTTAGTGTGAAATGTTATTGTACCCTTGCATTATACAAATAGTACTGTTTTAAAAAGTGCTGGCAACCCAGAGTTCTGCAGTACCATCTATAGTGGGTGATGGAAGTGCTAGTAGCTGTGAGGCATATAAACAGTCAGTTACTGGCTGGCATGCATAAGTAAATCTGGCACACGAGTAGCATGCTAATATGTTCCCCAGAAATGTGAGTGTGCTTCAATAAATGCAGGGTTCTATACAAATTGAAGTGAAAATGTCATGTGAAAACATCGAGATATGTAGATAAAGAAATATAAATTCAATCATGAAATATGTAGCAGTAACATGTGCATCTTGGACAGTTAGTTTGTCAGATATAGGTCAAGTATATATTGAACTAGCCAAACCCATTACACAACCTAATGCAAGGTGGCAAGTGTAATAATACATGTAGGGGATATACAATTGCAGTCACTAGGAATGTAGTATAGACTAAAAGTAACTATAAGATGTTAACTGAGGTTTTTTTCTACACCCTGCTGTTTGTGCATAAACCATGCAATTCCACACCTCAATGGGTATGTTTAATCTTAAATATTTGTTGGGACATATGTCCTATTGTTTTATAAATATTTGCATTCATGTTGATGCATGTGCCCTGTTCAAACACCACATTCATGGTGGCCTGTTGCTACCAAACATCCCTGCATGCTGTTGTAATATCCACTGTCGTTCAATATATGCATGTGTTATGCTTGCTGTTCAACTGTTGGAACTTTGGTGTGTTGGGTTAATGGGAATATTACCGCATGCTGTTACAACTAATCTGGAATGCTGTTGTTTATGTTGTAATTAAACACACCTAATCACAGAAAGTATGGGAAGGCCAGTCCCAGCGAACCCACCTGTCCCTCCTCAGTTGGCGAGTGCACCTGGCACCATCAGCTCCGGTGCCCAGCCCGGGCTCCCCTCCCTCGTTGGTCCTGTGCCACCTTCAGGTGGAAGTGCTGCAGGGAATGGGGCTCAAACCCCCCATGCAAGCATGGACAGAGAAGGGCCACCTGTCACCCTTGGAAGGGTCCGGGCTGTGGTGCGTAGGGAGATCCAGCGTTCAGTCGCTGATCCCCTACGCCAGCTTGAGGCGAGAGTGGCACGTCTCTTGGGTGAGCCTGCCCATCCTACACAGCCCTCAGCACAGCCACCCTCGGGGCTGTGAAGGTGCAGTGATGACTGCCCATGTGTGGGGATCTCAGTTCCACTGTTACCATCTGTGGGCTCATGGGCTTGCAATTTCCAAACCACCTTCCCCGTCAATTGTGTTTACCCACCCCATGTGTCAAATTCCACCCCTGTATGTGTCTTGTTTGTCTTGTCTGTTTACCTCCCCAACCTACCTCCCCAAATATACCTACATCCTCTACCTAACATTCCACTCTCACCTGAAAAAAAAAATAGAAAAAAAGGGTAATCTGTTCCCACAAAAAAATTACGCCTCATACATAGCTGCCCATTTTGCACACATGTCTGCTTGGCATGTAAACTGATAATTATAATTGGCAGTACAACATACTCTGTTGTTCTCACCCCTCTCTCAGGGGTGGAAGGTTTCAAATTTCACATCAAATTTCGAACATATGCACAGCTGTTGCTGGTAAAGAAATGGGCAGCTATGGGCCTTCCCTACACCCTTCCTGCACAACCCAGCTGGTTTCTCTACTGTCTGTCCCTCTTTGTGCCCCCTTTTTCACCACTTTCCTATCTCCCCATTTTCATTTCTTTAAAAGAAATTAGCGCGGGGGTTAGCGGGAGTAAGCACTTTTAAGCAGTAGTTAGCGGGAGTACGCGAGTGTGAGCTTGTGTGCGCTTAGCTAAGCATCGCTAAGCATCACACAAACCCCCGTAAACTTGCTTACAACTGCTTAAAAGTGCCTTAGTCACTCTGTATGACAGGGCCCTTGTACTGCTCAGCAGCAAAATAAAATACCCCTGTCAGTCTCGAATCCCAGACCTTGGACTCACAAGACTGCATGAAGTACCCCTAAGCCACAGCAGATATACAATAACTTGGTGCTGAAATAAATATATCATGCATTATAATGAGGGAATGTAAAGGGAAAATAGGAATGGCATAACACAATTCTTGGTCTGTGGCCCTTTACCAACAGGTGTTGTGGAATTGCATGACATGACTGTGAAAAGAGAACCAGCCATGCTAGTAGGGAATACTGATACAGTAGCACCTTACAAACCCCACACAGTATCAGAGCAGGTTAAACACCGGCATATTTGAATAGGTCAGAGGTCAGACCTCCCAAGTGTGACTGATTTACAGGGATGTCCCTGATTTGTAAACAAATGTTAGCTGTGCCCCTCTCACCCCCTGTGAAAGGTACTAACAGTAGGCAGAAAGGTGGGTAATCACACTTAATGAAAGATGTCAATAAGTGAGAGTAGACACTGCTTGCATTTCAGAGAAGGTGTAGTAATACATATGCTCCGAATCGGCCAAAGTCTCAACTGAAACATGTCTGTAATATATTACAGGTGTATCCCACTTATATGTACCTTTCCCTGAGGCTGTTCAAAGATATACCTGAGGGTATCTGAGGCCTGGAAGAGTCAGAACATTCAGGCATATCAGCTTATCTGCTGTTACACACTCTGAAAATAGCTGTAGAAGGAATTCCACAAGCATGGCCTTATGTAGGAGTACAACATAGAAATATCAAAGGATGTAGCCATGTACTGCTAGCAACCACCTGTGACAATGCCATTGTTCAGGTGCTGAAAAGACTGGTGTGGTGCACAGACATAGAATACTAGGCTAACCTCCGTCTACCAACTGGATATGTCCACAGGTGGGAGCTTCTCAGACAGACTACTTGCCTTGATAGACTAACAGGTACACAGCAACTCTGTATGTTCAGCCAGATAAACATCACACAATAATAAAAATGCTCTCTGCAGTTCTGCACCCCTACCCAAAAGTACTATATACCCATATATTCAGGCACAACCAGGGGTGTAGGTAGGCATACTCAGTACTGAAATATGTCCAGTTGTCCTGAGCAGACTGTGCTAATGTTAACACAAACAAACCACATACTGTTCAGAAGTGAGTCATGTACTAATGACAGTATAGTAGTTCACAAACAGTGCATGTGCCTGGTATTCCTAATTGGTAGTACAACATACTTTGTTGTCCTCACCCCTCTCTCAGGGGTGGAAGGTTTCAAATTTCACTCCTAATGTATTGCATATGCACAGCTGTTGCTGGTAAAGAAATGGGCAGCTATGGAGCTTCCCCACACCCATCCTGTACATCCTGAGCAGGTTTCCCTACTGTCCTCCCCTCTTTGTGTCCCGTTTTCACCACATTCCTATCTCCCCATTTACTTTTCTCTAAAAGAAATGAGTGCGGGGGTTAGCGGGAGTAAGCACTTGTAAACAATAGTTAGCGGTTTTGTACCAGTGTGCGCATGTGTGCACTTAGCTTAGTATTGCTAACATAAGATAAGCTAAGCTAAGCTTAGCCTAGTATTGCTAAGATAAGATAAGCTAAGCTAAGCTTAGCTTAGTATTGCTAAGATAAGATAAGCTAAGCTAAGCTTAGCTTAGTCTTGCTAAGTGTCGCACTATCCCGCTTACAACAGCTTAAAAGTGCCTTAGTCACTCTATATGGCAGGGCCCCTGTTCTGCTCAGCAGCAAAATAAAACACCTCCATCAGTCTCGAACCCCAGACCTTAGACACACTAGACTGCATGAAGTACCACTAAGCCACAGCAGATATACAATAACTTGGTGCTGAAAGAAATACATCATGCATTACAATGAGGGAATGTAAAGGGAAAATAGGAAAGCCATAGGACTACATTGCAATAACTACTTTTGTATGGCAGTTAATCCTCTAATTTGAAAATAAAGTGCATGCTACCATGTATCCTGTGTTAGCATTCGGAGGTGTGAGTAACATTACACACTGAGAAGAGTGTAGTGGAAGAAGCAACAGTCAGGTTTCAGTACAACATGCATATCATTGGCTACAACCCTAGCTTCAGATATGAGACATATACCAACCTTCTGACCGAGAAAACAGTGTCCACAGCAAACAAGCATGGGCCCCACCTAGGCAAACTGAAAGGGCTACGCCTACCTAACCTAGCATTTTATAGCAGTGTCCTGTAATCACAGTGAGTACTGCAATCACCATACAGAAAGCTGCATGCAATTACTAACTGGTGGGCACCAATTGGTGCAGAGGCCATCACATGCACATGTGCAGATACCTAGAAAAGCAGCCTGTACTTGCTGTCCACACATGCAATACTATCATTGCAGCAACCGAGAGAAAGAGAGAGAGAGAGAGAGAGCAACAGCGAGAGACAGAGACAGAGACAGACAGACAGACAGGCAGACACAAAGGCTAAGACAAAAGGGCAGTCACAGAGGAAACCCACACCAAAAAAAAAAAGAAAAAAAGTCAACAGTTACACCAGACGGAGGTGAGAAATACAAAGGTAAGGTATGTAACAGATATGTATTTGTTGGCATCCGATTGATGTGTTTGAAGGGTACTCTACATACTGTGAATCATCCATATTTGGCAGCAGTATGTGTCTATATGTATATGCACATGTGCATAGGGCAAGGGACATACTGCAGCTGTTAGTGAAGGGTGGGCATATATATATGTTGTTGAAGGTTGCTATGTGCACATATCTATGTAGGTTGTAGTGTGTGGCATAGAATACAGGAAGCAGTGCTGGTATATGTCATGTGGTGGTTAAACGCTGTGGGACTGAATAGTCAGATCTGCTATGTTACAGCCAGTGAGGCTTGCTACAGCTACATGTCCTGAGGACACCCAAATGCATTCTGCGCAACACTGTGCGATATTGTTGCATAACCGTATGTCTCACAACTGTTGCATAATTGATATCCCCACCATGAAAGGTGTGCAGCATATGTGCCTGTATGTGCATCTATATGTACAGCAATGGATGTTTACATGTATGTGTATAGATTTATATACACACATATATATATATATATATATATATATATATATATATATATATATATATTTATATGTATATATATATATATATATATATATATATATATATATATATATAGGGAGAGAGAGAGGGGGGGGAGACACAGGGTCATACGTACTGCAACAAGTGCCTGGTGACCAAGGCATGGTCTGAAGACCAGTGTTGATACTGCAGTGCCATACCCCATTCCAAAACACTTTACCCAGTAACTACCACATAGGTGGTAGCCTGCCTAACTCTGAAGGTGTCAGAAGGGAACATGAGACACAGGTGGACAGTAGCCTCCCCTTTGATACTCACAGTACCACACTAGTCTTGTAATCTGTCTACGTGGTACGTGTTATCACAACAGGTGTGTCATCTAGGGAAATATAGGTCAGTGTTCCCCTCTACTCATCACAATGGCCTGTGTGGCATGTACCTCACATGACAACTACAGCAGGCAGAAAGGCCACAGACATACCTCACAAAGGGTAATACTGGCTGCAAACAGATGTCCTATGCAGACTGACTCACAAAACCACATCTAGGCTGTATTGCATACTGGCCACACAGAGGTAACCTGTGCCAGACATACAGAGGTATGTCAGACCCATAGCTGGGTGACAACCACCATGGTTACATATCACAATCCCTCCGGGATACACACTCTAGGGCCCTAAACCTTGTCAGCTCACTAAACAGCACATGCTGGAGGGATAGGTTCCTATCCCATAGATATGCCATACTCTGGAATAGACCACCTAGCAATAGAAAACAAGGCTCCTCATTAGCAGTTGTCATAAATACCCCTGATGATTGTTTGGGAGGTTGGTAATACACCCCAGGAATCCTCTCTGTGGTTCTGGTTGACAGGGGCAAACGAAATCAAAGTACATGTGTGCCAAAGGCCAGGGTAGCATATGGCTAGGCAGCTGTAGGCCCTAGGAGCAATAGCGTATTACCTACCCATGACACTATGCACTCACACATGTACTTAATGCAATGCCTGCTATGTGAGGTTGAATAAGGTTCACTCTGAATGTGTGCAAGGTCTGTAAAGATGTGATAGGTTAGTGTGAAGTTGTATCTGACATGGTAGTGTGTATCCTAGCTATGAGGCCAGCAAAAGATGTGTATTGTACTGTTAGGCAGACATAGTAGTATGGCATGCAATGTGACGTAGTTCCTTGTTGATGACTGTGGTGTCTCAGTGTAGGCTAAAGCAATGCATGTATGCTTACTGAGTGGCACTGCTGGTGAATCCAACTTCCATATGAAGTGTAGTGCTACCTGAAGCTGTAGGCCTAAACAGCACAATATGGTGTGTGTTCACATTGCTTGGAAACACTGTCTTGCATGTTTCCTGTAGTCTGCACAGAGGACATAACTCAGGCATAAGGGTTTGTAAGTAGTGGCACACAGTACTGTATGGTACACAGGTAAAGCTCATCTGTGTTGGCATACAGTGGCGTGTTGTATGTTTGTCTGATGTGCGTGTAATTATGCCTGTACCATGGCCACAATCATATGTGTGTTACAGGGTATACGTGTGTATCTAGCAACATATATACTCTGTTACAGCAGTATGCCACCTATAGTAACAACTGTGCACATGTGATAGGCAGGGCTATGGCATCAGCAACTAAGGTGGTTGGATAGTACTACTGTAACTGTACTTTACATTCATTGCAATGGATGACATCTCTGTTTGTGCATTGGCGTGATATATACCCCTGTGGCGAGGCTGTGCATTATGTCACAAACAGTGTGCCGGGTACTGTTGTATAGTGGTTTGATATATAGAGTGTGCCAGGCACTGTTAGTCAGTTGTGGCCTGAGAACCAATAAGTGGTACTGAACATGTGTATCCTCAGACAGACAAATGGATGGTATATATGACAGTAAAGTGATATCTGTGGTTAAAGGTGTACAGTGTGCCACAGGACTCGCTCACACATTTTGTTCATATCTCTTTCAGCCAGATGGCCCACCAATGCAATCTGCTGTACACAGCAGTGGAGGAAGAGGAGATACTGCAGAGCCTGGTGCAGCAATACACAATGCTGTTTTCCAGAAGCAGCCAGCACCAGCAGGAGTGCTCTGCACTGTGGCAGGACCTTGTTCGTTGGGTAAATGACATAGGCATGCATAAACGGACATATGAGCAGGTACTCCATCACTGCAGTGATTTAATTAGACATGTCCGGTGGCGTGCGTCTGATATCCAAAGACAACAGCTTGCCACGGGTGGTGGGGTGGCCATTCACCCCCCCCTCACCAGAGTGGAGGATCTGCTCCTAAGCATGGTGGCTCCTGGACAACAGCAGCAACACCCAGTGGCATGTGTTGTCATGGAGGCTGGAGCTACCCAGCATGTTCACATGGAGTGAGCAGGTAACATGCCCTATCTGTAGACTACAGTTAAGTGTATTGTTAGATTATGTCTACGTGAGATGTGTACTGTGTGTTTAGCAGTTGTGCTGCCTAGTATTGTGCAATACTGATACTTTGAATATTATCTGTACACCTGTGACTATTGACTGTTGTTCTACCGTAGTTTAGCATACCCACAGTAGCAATGCCACAGTTGTGGCCACTGACGACCTCTCTCATATTCTCGTAGGTCCCTCTGGTGTGACAGCAGAGCAGACGGTCCATGCTGGTGAGTCTGGTATAACTGCAATGTTGGTAATGAAATGTGCATGTCATAGGTGAGGTGTAAGACATGTAGACGTAACACACCTACGCATAACGCATGCAGTCCATGTTTGCTGTAAGACATTTCCCAGCTCAGTAATGTCAGTAGCTGCCTCAATGACATGCAATACACAGAGCATCAGACACAGATGTGGCAACACCGTACTGCACATTGGATAGGCATAGTTGCTACAGCTGTACACAACAGAACACATTTATCATATGCAGTACACGACAACATGCTACATATGGCGTTACCACACACACACACACACTGTATGGTCACACCTCAGTATCCCACATGACATGCACATACACATGATGTACCTCAGGGGTAGAGGCCTATCATGGGGCTGTGCAACACTCTTCCACACATAACACAGTCATGTTAGGCAATGCTCCCTACTGGGCACCTCATACACCCATGTACAAAGTGGCTGCGTAATTGTGAACATAGCCACGGCACTGCAGTTCAGGTACAGCATACTAGGCGGTGGTCTGTCACACATTACTAGCTGTGAGTGACCACAAGATGCATGATGATGATGGCACATGGTAGTACACCACATCCAGTTACAGTGACCACAGTACTATTCATAGCAGTCATTGCTTTGCACCTCAATGTTGTGTGTATGCAAGCATATGCACCTATACAGAATATGCATAGCATGTTGTGTGTGTGCTTACATATGCCAGTATACACAATATGCACAGCAGTCGCCATCCAAACAAAGTGTTACATATATGTCCTGGAATGCTAGTGGGTGTATAGGTCACATGACACACATTGGGTATGTGTGGTGTTTAATGTTGCAGTGGTGTAGCATGCCATGTCATGGCTGGCACCGACATATCTGCAATATGTCCCGCACTCACTATAACCACTGTACAATGGCCATGTCGAGCATTGGGATTCCTTCACATCTACATGCACCACTCATCCTGTGTGTGTACATAGCATGCATGTGCTACACCTGTGCCCACTATTATCTGTTATGGACACAGACACTGTACTCAGACATGGAAATCTATGTGTCACACAGATAACACATGCAGCCATGGTATGTATACCTGTGAGTGATGATGCACAGGGCATTGCAAAGCTGATAATACTTGCACAGCAATGTTGTGTTCCAGGGTGTAGCCAATCATTGAACAGCTACACACATGCATCAAAGCCATGTATACTGTCATTAAATAGGGGCGTCTACACTTGCACTGCATGGTCTTGTGCAACACATTCTGCATGCTGACACGTGTGTGTTGACTGTTTGCCTTGTGATACTGACACCCACCTTCACCCACTATAGAGTATGTGTTGGCTGCTGGTGTGTGTGTGTGTATGTGCTGTAGTGAGAAGTGTATTTGTGCGCATGTGTGCATGTGTGCATGTATCATGTGCAGACTGTAAAGTGTGTTTCCTGTCTTCCTCTCACAGGTGCTGAGTTTGGGGTGGCCGAAAGCAGCAGGGAACCTGAAGTCACTGCCATGAATAGTGGTGATGATGAGACATGTATTCTGGCACAGGAAGGTTTGACAGGGTCTGTCATTGGTCCGCCAATCGACAGTACACAGTGTTCAACCCCATCTATGCACACACTCATACTGTCAATACATCCTTCATCACCAATGGCCATAGGCGAGGGACAGCATACAGTTGGCATTGACCAGGAGAGTGTGGTACCCATGGCACTTGCATCCCATCACAGCAGCCATAGCCAGATGCCTGGAATGGTACCACATAGGCAGAGGTCCAGGGGTTCTCGGGGGAGCACCACTGACTGTATTGCCCTTGGCAGACATGCCCTCACAGGTCTTACAATGACCAGTATGTTCTGGGCTGTAATGCAGGCTCAGGCACGTATGGAACGGTACACCAGACAGGGACTTAGGGCAGAGGGCTCATTACACCGCTATCAATGACAGTATCCATGACCTTGCCGGTGCCATCCGGAATTACACTGAGGCCATTGATAGACATTGGGGGAAGACATTAGATGCCCTCCACAATATGTTTTCCATGAGCCAGGACCATGCAGGATGGCTGAGATGTTGATGCGGATGCATGCCAGCAACAGCAACAGCTGGCAGTGGTCTCAGACAGCCCACAGTTCACAGCTGCTCTCATAGTGGCAGTACCAGCCCCAGCAATGCTGGGGCTGGCCTGTCCATTGACCATCCCAGTAGACCATGTGCACATGGCTCTGGCCAGTCCGAGCAGGGACATGGGTCCAGTCGTCATACCTCAGCCTCTGATGACAGTACCCAGTCAGGGTTGGTACCCGATACTGTCCGTAGCACCCCTGCCAGGCACAGGTACTGTGTCCGTGGCCAGAGACAGTGATCTGTACAGCCTATCAGGTACAGTCTGTGGCTGTCCCACAAACTACTGTATATGGCAGCCACATGGTGGAGCTTTGTGCATGCAGACACACACACACATTAACCAGACAACTAGGGCTCAGAAATACACACACACATTACATCAACATTGGCCCATGCTGTACTGTTGTCCCTCACACACACACACACACACACACACACACACACACACACACACACACACACACACACACACACACACAGAGATATGTCGATTGGATGGTTCAATGTCAGGCTCTGGCAAACAACAACACACCCTGTGCATATGATGATACCTGTGTCACCTCCTGTCAATCTGTAACATTGATGCAGGAACAGGCTAACATGGTGCTGATGCACAGGGTGACATTATAGCAGTGTAGCAATATTAGCAAGTTGTCAATAGGAAAGTGTAATGGCATCCTTGTAGGTATATCTGAGCAGGCATTATGCATCAAAGCTCTGATTGTCAATGTAACATTGTTTACACCACTGTTAGGTCTGAGTATGTATTGTCCACCCATGTGCCACTTGGCTGAAGTGTAATGTGTTGCCAGCATGTGTTAGTGAGTGGACAGTATGTGTGTGATGTGTGCAGTACAGATTAGCAAGTGTACAACTGTGAACATGGTGAGTGCGCACTGTCTGCATGTATGTGCATAGTGGACACATAGGAAGTGTGGCATACCCTGTTGTACACATTGTTAACATCTCATAGTATCTTTCAATGGCCAGTATGCATTCTACTACAGTTATGTACTAACATGGGTACACATGTGTGTATGACATGGGTTGACACTATGCTGTGGGTGATACTGTTAATATATGTCAATGATTTGCGGTCTGGTAGTATACACAACCTCAACAGCATGACTATAAGCAATCATTGGATGATGTCCTGACAAATGACACACAGTCGTAGGGAACTCAGTAACAGTTGGAGCCTTCCGGTACTATACTATAACACTAACCAGTGGTATTGACTGCCACCCATTCCTGGAACCACACCTGTTTGGAATATAGCCCCTTTAGGTACATGCAAACACACTAGGGATGTGTCCATCCACATCTCAAAATTCATGCATTGGCCTACAATGCATTCCCTGGATGGGATGCATATCCTACACAAGGGTATCATACAGACAGATACCTGTTGTCTGATACATGCTGTATAGCAGTAAGCCGACTATGGCATAGTCATCCACATGTACTATACATACTATCCCATCAGTACCACATAGGTGGTAGCCCTCAACATGTATGTTGGGTACCAATGTGTACATACAGCCTCGTGTTATGTCATGTGTCCACTGGTATCCACATATCCATAGGTATTGTGGAGTCCCTTGGTGTATCACATAAGACATTAGAGGCCTGAATGCATATCCACAAGACAGTTGTACACCTATAAAGACTGTCCATTATTGCCAATCGTTGTTGTGTATGAACATGTCTGACATATACGCCAGGCATATACCCTCACTCACACTACTCTTTAGTAACTGGCATGGGTGTGTGTGGCACAGATGACCTTGGCCACAGATCACAACAGTGGATGGCCTTGTCACATACATACATATGTGACCTACGATCTGAGAAGCAGCGGCACAACCTGTCAATGGAAACAAATGTATTCATGTAGTATGCAGGCTTCACACCTATGTACTGATTGAGGGGACATGTACACATATATATTTGCCACAAAGATACCTGATGTGTGCAATGCACTTACTGTTTTAATCATAATATGTCATACCATAGTAAAAGCAATACCAACACCGCATTGACACATACACTGTTTGCAGGATTCAAACCCCTACCTAACTATGTTATGATACTAGAGAGAGACGCATTAACACGGTACGCTATTTGCTTTACTGGGTGGTTTCCCTTCTCCTGCTGTATTTGTAGGATGGTGACATCATCAGACTTTCCAAAGAGGAATGTACCTCTTTTAGTGTGTTTTCCCAATCTCCAAAAAGGGCAGTCCTCTCAAAGGTAATCGCACACATACACACACTCCCCCAACACACACACAGTCAGTGTTTGCAGGATTCAAACCCCTACCTAATTAGGTTATGATACTAGAGAGAGACGCATTAACATGGCACGCTATTAGCTTTACTGGTTGATTTCCCTTCTCCTGCTGTATTTGTAGGATGGTGACATCATCAGACTTTCCAAAGAGGAATGTACCTCTTTTGGTGTGTTTTCCCAGTCTCCAAAAAGGGGACTCCTCTCAAAGGAAATCACACACCCCACACACACACAGTCAGTGTTTGAAGGATTCAAACCCCTACCTAACTATGTTATGATACTAGAGAGAGAGATGCATTAACACAGTGTGCTATTTGCTTTACTGGCTGGTTTCTCTTCTGCTGTATTTATTGGATGGTAACATCATCAGAATGGACATGGTAATGTGTGTACAGTTTGTTTTATGCAATTCCAGGAATGGTCCATGTGGGTCGGCAGGTGTCAACAGCTTGAACAGGACCTCATAATCCTTACCTTGTGTGATCTATCTGTGGACACATTGACATTCCTTCATATGTCAACACATATTTATGCACAGCTTGATGGTTTTGTGGATACTATATGTGTCTGGGATGTTGATAAAGGGCTATTCAAAGTCTATGTGAGACGTGTAGCTGTGTTCAGTGATGTATGTCCTGGGTGGCTGCCTTGCAAACAGTCTAGCATGTTTTTGGAACTATGATCCGCACATGAACATACCACAGTTGGTAGGGTTGTGTGTTTGTCAGCTTCCAATAGCTCTGTTTATGACTTCAACCATGATGGACTCCATGGCCTTGCAGATCAGACTTCACAGGCATACTGGACTGTACTTCCCATGGTGTGTTGTGCACCAACACTTGTGGGGAGTACCATATGTTGCTGTAACACATTTAACAGTTCCACATCCTGTGGAGGAGGTGAGGCTTAGCTGACTGTTCAGGTGCAGGGTCTGTTTGTTCTGTAGTTTATGCATGGCACAAATTGGGAAACAATGTATTCCACTTGCTGCCATGCTTTTGGCATTGGGGGTAGCTGTTCAGCCATTCTACATGTGATATCTCCTGGTATGATGATATGGACTATCATCAGTGGGAGGTGGGTATGTATATATGGGCCTGTCTGTCAGGATGTCGGCATTGTCAGTCAGGTACAGTTGGCCCTGATTCAGGACATATATGGGTGTACATTGCTTTTATGACATAGCTGAAGGAGGTGTCATGATTCAGTCTGGACTCCTTCTCAGCTACTCTTTACAAAACACCAATGAACCTGAGCACTAATCCCTATTATTCTCTTTTACACACTTAACACCCTACTGATCCTTTGTGATCAGGCTACAGAGTATGTTATCATAATATCCTGGCATGTCCAGGGGTCGGTTTCGTGTGTACTCTCCAGTCCAGCTGGTGAATATTGTGATGTTGACACAATGTCACATCTGCCTTAAGTACACAGACAACCCTCTCCTCCTCCCGACAAATTCAGGTATATGTGTGAGTTGCACCTATATAGACATACAGGGTGCTGAACTTTCTCGACCCATGACTGGCACAGTCTATCAGGTGAAGGTAACCACACACACCACATATCAGTCTCACATATCCTCTAGCGACAGCACTCAAACCACATTATCACACATAGACATACTCGATGTTGTAAATGAACTCTGCCTAAGCAGCAGAGACCTCCAAAGCAGACACACACACAACTGCTACCCCACTACAATACCCACATATCACACAGTTCACAATGTCAGTGTGCCACACAGTCAATGCCCTTCGGGCTAAACAATACACCTAATGCACTTGTAATAGGTGACACTTATTGTCAGATACACTGACGTCCCACTCACCAGCCCAAACAAGGGAATAGTCACTTTGGGCTGTCTGTTGGGTGCCAGGATCTGCCACATAGCACATGCATTCAGGTCACTCCCAAGCAAGTACAGAACTGGCACCATCATTGTCCATGCTGGTGCGTAAAACCTCAGATGTTACTCCCTGGACCACATGACATGATACATGGAGGAACACTCTGATCATGTAGCCCAGGCCAGTATGACCCTAACCTTGTCTAGCATCTTACACCCACCAATTATGATGTCACAGTATACAGACAAACATATCACGTTTAACAGTTGGCTAACAAATTGGTGTCATTCATAGGGGATCCAGTGTCTATCAACCTGTGGTGACATGCTTAACATGCCACGTAGCTTCACTATGGACAGCTTGCACCTGTCACCCTTGGACTTTCGAATGCTGGCTAAGGCTCTTGCTACCACCATAGTGCCTTTTTTAAGCAGGGCTCAAAAGACAAACCCACCTCCATAGACATTACAGGTTAAATGAAACTAAGGGTAATGCTGCTCAACACCAGATGTGTTACCCTCATATTACGCCCACTCAGGACTCTCCTCAGTATGGAGGATAGCGATATCTGTGCACTAACAGATGCCTGGTTGAGGCTCACAAATGCACACCAGCACTACCAGGTTATGTTTAATACCATGCTGTCTGACCACATTACTCGGAACGGACAACACAACTTGGGGAAGTATCCATATACATCACAGATACACACACCTCCGGGTTAGTAGCAATGCACAAAGCATCACAGACCATACATATGCAACTAACATTGTGCAAAACTGCCTTTCAGTTTGTTGCCTGCTACAGACCACCCTCCCAAACTCAGGAACCACACTCGGATTTCCTGGGAACAATGGAAAATATGAAGGTCTCCACAAACACCATTATATTGGGTGACTTCAAATACACAAACATTGACTGGGGATACTACTCAAGCCCCAACACCCTCGCCCAACAGTCGCTACAATTTGTGAACCCATATGCTATGGCACAACCAGTCACCATAGCCACAAGAGGGGAATACATATTGGACCTGATCATCACCAACATGGGGACTCGATCTTCCACACCAGCAATATACCCCTCATTGGTAAGGTCAGAACATATATTTATCTCACTGGACATCCATATCCCATCCACACACCCATCCTGGGTAATCTTACTGAACTTCTCATGAGCCAACATCTCACTTCACCAGCACAGGGTGGTATCCTTCAGAGACCCTGGGACAGTGGCACATACGGCTCAGACTGCTGAATCCTTTACATATACATTCTATGGACACCTAGTGGACTGCATGGATTGTGCTATCCCAAATAACAACAGGACTCACTCCTCCAATGGCAGGGGACCTGTCTGGTAGACCCCAGCCATTAATAAGCTGTACAATGTCAGGGGGAAGCTACTACATGATAGAGCACAATCCCAGACAGGAAAGGCATCTGTGATCTGTGCTAGCAGACAGATAATTCACTCATGAACTAAAGGCCGCTTCTAATGGATACTTGCATCAGACACATAGGACAATCACAAGGCCTTCTTCAGTTATGTCAGGAACCTGGGTGGACACTCACTAATATGCTGTGAGTTACTGCATACTGACTAAACTTAGCCTGAACCCACTGGCATTACCGATATTATGGCGAACAGGTTCAGTGCAGATGTCTCCCCCCAATCCCCCCAAAGGAGCAACTATACATCCAAACAGAGTGTAACCTCCCTGACATCACACAGTAACAGGCGAGTGCTGTCTCCCCCAAAGCATACATCACAGCATCAATGGGACCAGACAGTGTCCCGGCCTGCATCTTACACGAGCTTCATGACAGACGTGACCCTCACATTATATCACTGTTCAATATCAGAGATACTACGGGATATGTACCCAAGGACTGGCATACAGTGGCAGTGGTCCCACTCCACAGAGTTGGTGCCACAACAGACCACAGACAATATTGCCCTATAAGCCTAGCTAGCCTGTTCTGCAAAGCTAAGGAGCGTATAGTCATGGGGCTCATACACATAGACATCAGGAACCTACAGACACTGTGTCCTACACATGTCGCATTGTTGTGTGCAGATTTAGCCTCTTGACTCTGTTTGTATTCTTTAAACAGTTACCAGGTCCATCGACATAGGGACAGTTGTCCACACAGCTTACCTGAACCTTGCAAAACCGTTCAACACAATAACCCACTCAGCCATTATGCATAGGCTCGCCAGCGTCGATATGGATACATATCTCACACGATGGATTGCTACCTGGATCAGGGATAGCACCCACATGGTCAGAATTGCAGGTGCCATGTCTGACTATACACCAGTTACAAGTGGCATCCCACAAGGCTCGGTCCTAGGACCTCTCTTGTTCGTATTTATTTGTCTGACGTACAGGCTACCACAGGGGGAATATGGCTGACCATGTTCGCACTTGACTGCAAACTGGGTGCCTTAATCAACTCTCCAGCTGCCACATGCATACTCAAACAGGGTCTCACAGAGATGGATGACTGGTGCCTGAGCCATGGCCTACAGCTAAATGCCATTAGTTGCATAGTCATCCCCTTTGGGGACAGCAACATGCCCACGCATTACCACATAGGTAGTACTCCATTACATATGGTAGGAGTTGTTAGGGGTTTGGGGACATGACTTGTTCATACTGTCACCTTTGACATTCACATTGCAAAAGTGGTTGGACAGACCTTCTATATAGGCCACCTTATCCCATATGGTTTCACATCTAGATCGAGTGAGGTCATTGTGCCCCTATACTCATCACAACCATGCTTGGTTACAATGCCACATTTGGGGTGTACCTTACCCGACACCTGCAGCAACTGTACTGGCCACAGACGTTCCTCACCAAGCAGATCTAGGGACTCACACGGATGCCCTGCACAGTTCAGATGCAGTAACTTCAGCTCTACTCAGTCGCTTACCACCTACTCGGATATGATGTGTGCCTGTTGTTTACAGGAATACCCAACACAGCATTACTGGACATGCTCCACCTCAGGATATCCGACTCCCTTGGAGCTACACACTCCAGGGACATATGCCTCAGCACAGATGTTAATAGGACATGCTGGAGGGACAGATTCTTATCCCAGAGGCTCCACTCCCTCTGCATTGTAATCCTGGTTTCACATAGGCAGAGCCAACCACTGACTACCTACAGGAGGCATCTTAATGACTGTATGGGTGATCGTATGTTTACCCCTGGGATATCTTCTGTGTCCCTGCTAGACAGAGGCACACTAGCCTAAACATACATGGGCTATCCTGTGTGACCTACTATTCACAGGCACACTGTAGTAAGCTGACAGGGTTGCAAATGCCAAACACACTCTGGCTAGGCTTGTACATGCCCTAGGGCAGATAGCCTAGTATCGACCTCTGAACCTGTGATGATGTTTGGGATGCACAATGTTTATTACTGATACTGTTTGCATGTCTTTATCGTCTTTGCTTTCCCAGTTTCTATGCACAGCTTAGGTATCTACAGAACATATTTGATTATGACAAGGTTCCACTATATTATATATGTGTCTGTTGTCATATAACTGTGTGCACAGGGCAGATTGCTGGACAGTGAGCGGTTCCTGGGTTAACACATGCAAATGGCAGATGTGTGGCCCACTGCTGTACTCAGACATAGCCAAAGTGTGTGAGCATGCCCAGTTCAGGCTTTCCGTGTTTTGTTGCCTGACATTTGTCTCCATTACTCAAGTGTGTGAGCATGCCCAGTGTGACCTTTCAGTATGTTACTATATGAGGTCCACTACATTTGTTGATGTGTGTGAACATGACCTATATTAACATTTATACTGTGTGTGTTGGAAGTCAGGTTCTATTCTTACTGCAGGACTCATCTTTGTGTCATAACTCGACAGGGATTATGCTGTGCCTGCAGGGTTTCCATGTGATACTTTGCATAGACTTATCAACATTTCTTCATACAGGCTGACCACTGCAATACTGTCATGATTTAGTGGTTCAGCACTGTAACTATAGTGCACAGTATCCTGGGTTCAAGGCCCATCACTGCTTTATATTTTCATACTGAGCAGACCAGACTGCTTAAGGGCCAGTAGAGCACATATGAGCATGCTGGATTTTGTTCAGCTATGCCCTACTTAGACCAGGCTTGTCTGACATTGCTCAATATTCACCAACATTGCTGGACGTTGCCCAAAATTACTCAAGATTGGCCACAGTTGTGCTAGTTGGTATGTGCGATTTTGTTTGCATATACTACATGGTGGTAAATGCTGTTTAGCACTGCTTTATATTGTTTAACACATGGCAATCATGCCTCAAGTGGTGCTGCAGGGCTGTCTATGTCAGATGCATATACTACACTCCCTATACATGTTTGAGAGCAGGTAGTGTCTACTTAGGCATCCCTTTTACTATATGTGCGAGTCAGAGAGAGGTATCATTTCCAGAGTTCCTACTGAGCCAGTGTATGTGCTATGCGTTGCCTCTTTGCCAAGGCCAAAGCATACTGGGCACACCTCCTTCTGCCTACTGGGGCAGTTTCAGGTTGTTCCTCCTCCGAGTCACGCTCTGCCTGTGATGGCCTTGGCAATGGTGGGGGGCTGTTTGGCCCAGGCCTATGCTGGTCCTGCTGCAGCTGTTTTCGCAGGATCATATTATGTAGCATAGCACATACCATGACAATTTGGGTACATGTAGTTGGTGAGTACTGCAAGGCTTCACCGGATGTGTCCAGGCACCGGAACCGTGACGTAAGCAGCCCAAATACACGCTCGATTGCATTTCATGTTTGTACGTGTGCCTCATTATGGCATTCCTGTTAAGGTGTGTGTGCGTTTCTGATGGGTGTCATCAGCCACGGCTCCAGTGCATAGCCAGCATCCCCCACTAGGTGACCATGTGGGATGTCCCCATTGACAAATGTCTGGTACAGCTGCGTCAGATGCCAGATATGGGAATCATGGTAGCTTCCAGGGCAGCCAGCACACACATTCAGTATTATGCCCTGGGCATCACACATGACCTGACAGTTGATGGAGGGGAAGCCCTTGCGGTTGAAATAGACCCTACCCCGCTCACCGGCTGGTGCTTTGATGCATATGTGCGTGCAGTCTATTGCACCCACTACCTCAGGGTATTCCGCTATTTGCTGGAAGAGACGCATATTGCTGGCCAATACCTCACGGGAATTGGGGAAATATACATGATCACCGATATGTGCTGACATGGCATCCAGGAACTGGTACATTACCCTGGATGCTGATGCCTGTGATATCCCCATCATATCACCAGTTGGTCTCTGGAAGGTACCTGTTGCTAATATTCTTAGGCCAACACATACCTTGGTTTCCACTGGGATGGGTTCCCCTCTGTTGGGTCTGCGTGTGAGGTGTGGACTGCACAGCTCAACAATTTGCTGCGGGAGGTCTCTGTCCACTCTATAGCGCTCCACTATCTCCAGCTCATGTAGCCCCTGGCAGGTTCCCCTGGGCCTGTACACTCTTCTCCGTCTCCTCACTGTGGGTTGTCCAACAGCATTTCCATTGTCACCACCCTCAGCATGTTGCATATGTCACCTTATAACAGCAATGGCAGCCCCTAACATCTCTTTGTCTCAGTAAAGCTTTTTCAGTTTTCACTTGTATTAGCTTACTGCAGTGTTGCAGTGTCTCTTGTGAGAAACATAATGGACTGCTGTTGGCAGAGTTTTAAGTGCTAGGCTGGGCTGGGCTAGTGTAATGCCTGTGTAATTGCCTGATTCTGATTGTTTTCACCTGCTATCTCTGCTAGTACTCCCTGGTAGCTTCCTACTATTTGTTGTGTTTCCTTTTTCCCTTCTGTTTCCTCGGGGGGGCAGCACCATGCACACAAGTGCAAACACACTCATAGCAGCTCAAACACGGGCACACATGCTTACACAGACTACAACTTGCATATTCATGTTAAAACGCATGCACACCAGTGCAAACACGCTTACAACACTTTAAACAGCCTTATACATGCTTACTCCAGCTTAAACACGTGCACTCATGCTTACACGCGCGCACACTGTCTTACTCGGGTTTACAGGCATGCACACACGCACATACCCACTCAGCAAGAAACTTTGGTGTTATCCACGGCATACACCTTTCATTTCTTGCCTTTATCTAGCCTACCTGTTGACACACCTCTTTCAATGATGTGCAAATGACAGCTGACAGATGCCACTCTGCTCCAATGAGCTTCACTTTTTTCATACATACCCCACTCGTGATGTCACCTATCTTCTACTCTGTTACTCCCCTTATCCTACTCCTACATTCCACTCACTGTGCTCATTTGCTATGTAAACTTGCGATTCACTATCCTAACCCTCCTTTGCATAGGATTGCCTACTAATGCTTGGTTACATGTCTTACACTGAGCTTCCCCCCTTAGCAACCTCTACTTGGTGGCCATGTTGTCTTCAGCCTGCCATTCACTTACCTTGTGAAATCATATTTGCTATAAAATCCACTTTTGTGGATCTTAATTATTTATTTTCTGCTTTTTAGGGTGCAGCGCATTTGCGCAGCGCTGCGTTGCGCTATGCTTAAACCCTGGAAATCGGGATGTAAAAAAAAAGTTAATTTATTTTACTTTTGCATTACTTTACTTTACCAACGGCCTTATTTTTGGCCATTGGCATGCTTCCTCATGTAAATGCATCATTTTATTGGAGCTGTCAAGGCTCTGTTTTGCTATTTGCAGAACCTTATTCAGTTCTCAACTGAGTGCATTTCTGCAAATAACACTACTCCTACTCGGACAGGGTTGGGTTTCCTGGATCACACATTTACCTCATTTGCACAGCTTTCGCCTGCAATTGAGGTAATTTGCATATCCCAGCCCTGTCCGTGTAGGACTAGTTTTGAGAGCTCTGTTGCATGCCCCTAGCAGCTGTTCCTGGATCGCTTGGCGGACATGTTGGCTGCATGGAGTCTTACTCTACTCTTAGACTCCATGCAAGCCTTCATGAATCTGGCCCTTTTTCTTTCTGCTTTTAAAGCTGTTTAAAATGTTTTTCCACCACTCAAGCAATTGTAATACTAATACCTATAGCTTGCTTTTGCTTTGATCAAATAGATTTAGTATTAATACCTCTGAAATAAAATCTGCTACAACATTTTACATAGGGATCTGAGTCCCCAACACCCACACGAGGGATCCTCTATTCACTCTACTCTTTCAACTTATATAATCAACTCTTGAGGTAAAGAGAATTTTCTATTTCTGTTTTCTCTGAGAAGTGTAGCACACCCAAGTACATGTCAGCAGGCACACAACCATACATACATGCTGTAAGTATAAAAATACAATAAAACATTTTTTCTTGACTTAAACTATACTGTAAAGAAATCTCCCACTATAAGGTCTTAGCAGCTTTATCAGTACTCTCTTTTTATTGTTCCATTCATCTTCTTTTTCCATTCTGTCTGTCTTCTCTTTGTGATTACACATGGATTTATCCTGTTTTCCATCACCACGCATAGCTCCCCCCTTCTCATTATCTAGGAATTCCTTCCATGTAATATATATATATTAAAAAAAACATTCAGATTAGCATTGCTCTCCCTCTTAGCACCGTCTGTCACTTACTAGCATCCCTAGTAGATGTTCTGCTCTCTTCTCTCCTTACATCTTATTCTGTAGCTCTCCTTCACTTTCTATATGTTCACATCTTCTGTTGCTTGTCGTTCATTCATTAACTGCATCATTTCTCTATAGGCATATTTTGCCCTCTGTGTCCTAATTCCCTTCCCCTTTCCTCCTCTGCACTCATGTGTTAACTCTGGTGAACTTGTAATGCATTCTGTCTTGTTTCAGACTCCTAGTCCTTTCATTTATCATGGCTCTTATGCATGTTATTCCAAATATCTATTATTTCTCCTGAAGCAGGCCCAGCCTACTTCATATCCCATACTGTGTCCCTCAGAACAATTCTTAGAGCTGTGTTTTTGTTGTTGTTCTTGTCGTCATTGTCATTGTTGTTGTACAGATTATGCAGTTCACCTCCTTCTCATTGTCCTTATTTTCTCCATACATAACCATTTTTTACTTCACTTTCCTCTCTCTCTCTCTCCTTATTTTCTCTCTTTGTAACCATTTTTTACTTCACCTTCCTCTCTTTGTCCTTAATTTCTCTACTTGTAAACATTTTTAATTAGGCAAATCAAATCTTCCTTCCTAGTATTGCAGTCCCAGAATGCCTTGATCCCCTTTCTGTAATTTGCATCTTCTGATACCTCACAAGAAAATAGTGGTTTCTGTTTCAGAAGCATTAAATAGATGTCTGCAGCTGGTGAATGTTTTGTTATTTGAGACTGGTGCAATGCCAAAATGCAAGGTCATATTATGTGACATAAAGAACAAGTCCTTTGGTTGGCTGGATGAGGGTCTGGTAACTGAGATTTGAAAAATGACTTACTAGATTTATGTGGTACTTGCTTAATCAGCTTTACTGAATATGAAATGCAGCATTCAAATGGAAATACTTAACAGGTAATTTAGGTATTCAGTACCAATTGTTTGCCCTTTGTCATAAGCACCATTTATCTTTAGCATCACCGTCTTCCAGTGTATCCTTGGCACCAACATCATTTGCTCTCTTCTTTGTATCAGTATTTCCTACTCTGTCATTAGCATCAATGTCTCTGTCCATCCTCTGAGATATTGTGTGTCTGACCAATGTAAAATACGACTAGCATTTTCCACATTTTAGGTCAACTACATTTTTGCCAAAGTGTCATAGTTATAATATTTAGTCATATGCATTCTCATGCACATGTATGCATTAACAGCAGAAAACAAAATTAATAATCCCCTTATCATGCCATACTTCACACTATCAAAATAAGTAAAACCTCTGTTGTGTGCTTGGATCAAACTCTGTCTTAGCATTTCTCCTAGATACACCCTGTGCTACCCTACACCTTTCCTGTGCACTATGCTAAGCCCCATTTCCACTCCAAAGCCCTGTAACCAAGTAGATGCACCCATGACTGTAACACATCATGAAAAATGTTCTCTATCATTTGTAGCATTCCACCTCAGTTCAGATGTCTGCCATATAATGCCACTAGAATTATGACGTGCTCAATCGATGACTGTCAGCTTTAGATATGATTTATCCATTTGAAATCACATACGTGGGTTTCATGACAATAAAATGTGTTCCTTTCATCTACTGCAGCATGCTAACCTTGAACAATACCAGAAACATTTATAATGGCAATGAGGATACCGGCACCCTCAGCACAATTATTACATGAAATTAACGTCTCCTCTTCAAACCACAGTTATTTTTTTAATGAAAAGAACACTCAGAACGCTTTATCTCTTTACAATGACAGTGCGAGTGCTTAGCTATCAGAACTACCATTCCTCATGCTTGGTGGACACTCTTTGCTGTAATCAAGAAAATAGTTTATGGTCATCTCTCACACTGCATGTGTTCCTCCCAGTGTAGACCCAGCATCTCATCATATTCCTTCTTCCTCTGCATTTACCCTAAACACCCACATTATTATTATGATTATGAGCTGAAGAACACCTTTATTTCTCAGGTGTTAACTAAACTTGAGAATAATTCAGTGTCTATCTATCCCCAAGGTAAATGTCAAAGTGTCTGAAGGGAAGGTACTATTTCAAACAAAAAATAATTCCATACGATGCCCTGTTGGGAACAACCCATTCTCCTCTACTATTCTTAAGATTCTCTAATAGAATTATTACCTCTCAGGGTGTCTCAGTCTCTCAGTATGAAGATATTTCCTTCCTCCTGACCTCAGACTAAAAAACTCCACACCCTCCTTCAAAAGCCTACTTAAAACATACGTCTTCATCAACCATCTATGCAACTCTAATTGACCCCCCTGAAGCCTCGTCCACTTACTATTTCTACACCCCATCTGTCCTGGACAACACAAACAACACCATCTAACTATCCCTATCCATTGTGTGAGCAGTAAACTATATATGAGTGCATGTACATGTGTGTGTGTGTGTGTGTGTGTGTGTGTGTGTGTGTGTGTGTGTGTGTGTGTGTGTGTGTATGCATGTGTGTGCATGTGTATGTATATATGTGTGTGTATATATATATATATATATATATATATATATATATATATATATATATATATATACACACACATATATATATATATATATATATATATATATATATATAAAAATATATATACATATATATATAATATATATATATATATATATATATATATATATATATATATATATATATATATATATATATATATATATATATATATATACATACATATATATAATATTATACACACACACACACACACACACACACACACATATATATATATATATATATATATATATATATATATATATATATGTATATGTATATATGTGTATGTGTATGTATGTATGTGTATGCATATGTATGTATGTATACTATTACATGTGTATTTGCTTAAATGTATATATGGAAAACTTAAACATTTATATTCAATTGTGAAATATCTTGCATTGCTCTACCAGGTTCTTATCTACTCTCATTGTATATTTTGTACACTTGTATTTTCAACCAAAAGGGGGAATATCCTCTTATTATATAGTAACAGTTGTAAAGTCTACAATCTGTATGCTACTACTCTGTAATGTCTCTTTTGTAAATTTTTCTTCTCTCTGTAAACTTATGGAGTTTTTCTCCCCAGGACTCCGTTGAAAACAGACACTTGTTGTCCATTCGGACTATCCTGGCAAACAAATGTTAAATAAATCTTCTTCTTCTTCTTTTGTTTTTTCCCGGTTAGGGGTCGCCACAGCGGATCATCTGTCTGCTCATGATTGGCAGTGGAGTTTTACGGTGTCGAGTTGCCAGCCCGATGCCCAACCTTCCACAGAAGGCACACACACGCAAACAAATGTTAAATAAACAAATTTCCATATTATCCCTTCATTTAATCTCAAACCACCTTCAACATCCTGTATCACTGAATAACCATTTCCATTTTTTTTTCTAAATGCTAAGAAATTTAAAGGCAAAATCATCAAACCCATTTTGTAGGAATTCTAAATGCATGTTCTTTACATACCAAGTAAGACTCCATATAGAAGTCATATCTTAAACAACTTGGCAGGTCTACTGTTGGAGTACACAGAAATACAAAATAATACAGAATTCCTCCACAGCAGAACATTAAAATAGGCCCAGACAATAGTGAAATGACATCCACTGCAAACCAAGTGCTTTTAACAAGATAGTTTACAGTAAGGGCTTGCACCACAGTTGTATCATTTATACTTCCTCCAAAGCTATTATGTAGGAAATTTCACAGTAACTATGACATGAAGTACTGTACACAGTGTCTGAATGAAGTCAAGTAATTCAAGTGTATAAGGTTATCTGTTCTATCTAACGGTAAGCTCATTTATCACAAACAGAATATCTA